>NW_025422271.1:0-151740 GCF_011764305.1 Mustela putorius furo | reverse complement strand
TGACCCTATTGTGAGCCTGACCCTTAACCTAACCTTGAACCTAACCCTAACCCTGACCCCTACCCTAACCCTAACACTAACCCTGACCCCAACGATGTCTCACCCTAACCCTAACCCTAAGTCTCTCGCTAACCCTAACCCTAACCCTAACCCTAACCCTAACCTTAACTCGGTCTGAACCCATCTCTGTTCCCAGAAGCGGGGACAATAGTTGCATCCAGGACTCCCAGGGGAAAAAACCCCCCTGCCCAGCTCATTTCTAGGCACATCCTAAAGGAAGTGACATGTTCTTCTGTTGTACTGAAGCCCTGAGGATGCAGGGAGAAGAGAGCTCACCCACCCACCATACACGTCCCCTCACTGGCAGGTCATATCAGGCTTCCCCCCCAACGCCTCAGGCCCTTTGGCAAATAAAATCAAAAGGTGACACCAGGGAGCTCAGAGTCAGAGAGTCCCACACCTTTTAATTGAGCGGTATAGCTCTAAGTCTCCTCCCCATGTGTGTGTGTGTGTGTGTGTGTGTGTGTGTGTGTGTGTGTGTGTGTGTGTGTGTGTGTGTGTGCCTCTGGGTGTCTGTGGCTCTGTGTGTAAAGAGGACCTGGCCATGCCATCGTGGGTGAAGATGTCCCAAGCAGGAGCAGGATGATGAGGGGTTAGATGCCTGGTGGGCAGGTCATGTTTACATCCCAGTGTAATGCTGGCTAAGTGGGATCGGGTGTGGGGTCTACAGCCTTCTGCCCAGGGTTTTTCCTGAGAACCTAAAGGGAGGGGACAATGAACCAGGAGCGGGGAGAACCCTAACAGTAACCACTGACCGTGACCCTGACACTGTGAGCCTGCCCCCAACCCTAAACCCTAGCCCGAGCCCCTGACCCTGACCCTGACCCTAACCCTGACCGTGATCCTGACCTGAACCCTAAACCTAAACCTAAGCCTGATGCTGACCCTGATCCGGACCCTGAACCTAAACCTAAGTCTGAGATAACCTAACTATGACTCATCCCTAAACAGGACCCTGACCTGACCCTAATCCTAATCCTGACGCTGACCTAACCCTGACCCTAACCCTAACCCTGACCCTGACTGTGTGCCTGACCCTAAACCTAAACCTAAAGGTAACCCTAACACTGACCCTAATATGGACCCTGTACCCAAACCGAACACTGACCCTGACCCTAACACTAACCCCTACCCTAAACCAAACCCTCACCCTGACCTTACCCTGTCTAACCCTAACCCACACGATAACACTACTTCTAACTCTAACCCTAACCCCATCCCAAACTTTTCCCCTAAATCTAACTGTGAACCTGAACCGAACATAAAGCAAAGACTGAACCTAAACCTGACCCTGGCCCTGAACTTCACCTGACCCTGACCCTGACCCTAATCCTAACCATGACCTTAACACTGACCACTACATAACCCTGTCCCTGACCCAAATGTGGACTTTAACCAATACCTGATCCTGACGCTAAACCTGACACTGGCCCAAACTTCACCCTGACCCTGACCCAGGCCATGACCATCAACCTAACCCTGACCCTAACAGTGACCCTGATCCAAACCTAACACTAACCCTGAGACTGAATGTGAGCCTGACCCTAACTCTAAAATCTAACCCCTAAACGTAAACCCTAACCCTGACAGTACCACGGGTCCTCCGCCGATCCTATCGCTGAACCTAACCCTGACACTATACTCTAACCCTACCGCGGATCCTGACCCTAACCAATCTAACCCTAACGCTCAAACTAACTCTAACCCTAACACTAAACCTAAACTTTAACAATAACCCTTACCTTATAACTGACTATGATCATAACCCTAACCCTGAACTTTGCCTCTACCAGACCCTGACCCTAAACCTGACCCTGGCCCTGACCCTAAACCTAACCATGACACTAACACTGACCACTACATAAACTTGTCCCTAACCCAAATGTGGACTTTGAACCAATACCTGATCCTGACCCTAAACCTGACACTGGCTCTAAACTTCACCCTGACCCTGACCCAGGCCATGATCATAAACCTAACCCTGAGCCTAATAGTGATCCCGACCCTGACCTGAACACTAAACCTGAGCCTGGCTGTTAGCCTACCCTACTCTAACCGTAAATGTAACCCTGACCCTGACACTAACGCGGGCCCTACCCCGAATCCTAATCCTAACTGAAACTAACCCTAACACTAACCCCTAACCTACCACGGACCCTGACCCTAACAAGTTCTAACCCTAACCATCAACCTAACGCTAACCCTAACACTAACGCTGAACTTTAACAATAACCCTGACCCTATAGCTGACTATGATCCTAACCCTAACCCTGAACTTTGCCTATACCAGACACTGACCCTAAACCTAACCCTGAAAATTGCGATTAGGGACCCTGATCCTAAACCTGACCCTGGCCCTGACCCTAAACCTAACCATGACACTAACACTGACCACTACATAAACTTGTCCCTAACCCAAATGTGGACTTTGAACCAATACCTGATCCTGACCCTAAACCTGACACTGGCTCTAAACTTCACCCTGACCCTGACCCAGGCCATGATCATAAACCTAACCCTGAGCCTAATAGTGATCCCGACCCTGACCTGAACACTAAACCTGAGCCTGGCTGTTAGCCTACCCTACTCTAACCGTAAATGTAACCCTGACCCTGACACTAACGCGGGCCCTACCCCGAATCCTATTGCTGAAACTAACCCTAACACTAACCCCTAACCTACCACGGACCCTGACCCTAACAAGTTCTAACCCTAACCATCAACCTAACGCTAACCCTAACACTAACGCTGAACTTTAACAATAACCCTGACCCTATAGCTGACTATGATCCTAACCCTAACCCTGAACTTTGCCTATACCAGACACTGACCCTAAACCTAACCCTGAAAATTGCGATTAGGGACCCTGATCCTAAACCTGACCCTGGCCCTGACCCTAAACCTAACCATGACCCTAACAATGACCACTACATAACCCTGTCCCTGACCCGAATGTGGACTTAAAACCAATACCTGATCCTGACCGTAAACCTGACACTGACCCTGACCCTGACCCTGACTCTGACAGTAATGGTAACCCTGACCCTATTGTGAGCCTGACCCTTAACCTAACCATGAACCTAACCCTAACCCTGACCCCTACCCCCTACCCTAACACTAACCCTGACCCCAACGATGTCTCACCCTAACCCTAACCCTAAGTCTCTCGCTAAACCCTAACCTAACCCTAACCCTAACCCTAACCCTAACCCTAACCTTAACTCGGTCTGAACCCATCTCTGTTCCCAGAAGCGGGGACAATAGTTGCATCCAGGACTCCCAGGGGCTGGGATTGGCTGTGTGGGGGTCACTGGATGAACAGGGCATGGAGTGGTGGGTGAGAGCCTTGAGCAGCTAGGGGATGGGCACGCTCAGGGTGCTCTGGTGGGAGCAGAAAGTTTGGTAAGGAGCCCCCATTCAATGGTGACCTCACTTCCCTGACGACAGGGCCCAACGGAATTAGAATCCACGTATCCAGGGCACCCCATTACAGAGAAAACCCCCCCCTGCCCAGCTCATTTCTAGGGCACATCCTAAAGGAAGTGACATGTTCTTCTGTTGTACTGAAGCCCTGAGGATGCAGGGAGAAGAGAGCTCACCCACCATACACGTCCCCTCACTGGCAGGTCATATCAGGCTTCCCCAACGCCTCAGGCCCTTTGGCAAATAAAATCAAAAGGTGACACCAGGGAGCTCAGAGTCAGAGAGTCCCACACCTTTTAATTGAGCGGTATAGCTCTAAGTCTCCTCCCCATGTGTGTGTGTGTGTGTGTGTGTGTGTGTGTGTGTGTGTGTGTGTGTGTGTGTGTGTGCCTCTGGGTGTCTGTGGCTCTGTGTGTAAAAGAGGACCTGGCCATGCCATCGTGGGTGAAGATGTCCCAAGCAGGAGCAGGATGATGAGGGGTTAGATGCCTGGTGGGCAGGTCATGTTTACATCCCAGTGTAATGCTGGCTAAGTGGGATCGGGTGTGGGGTCTACAGCCTTCTGCCCAGGGTTTTTCCTGAGAACCTAAAGGGAGGGGACAATGAACCAGGAGCGGGGAGAACCCTAACAGTAACCACTGACCGTGACCCTGACACTGTGAGCCTGCCCCAAACCCTAACCCTAACCCGAGCCCTGACCCTGACCCTGACCCTAACCCTGACCGTGATCCTGACCTGAACCCTAAACCTAAACCTAAGCCTGATGCTGACCCTGATCCGGACCCTGAACCTAAACCTAAGTCTGAGATAACCTAACTATGACTCATCCCTAAACAGGACCCTGACCTGACCCTAATCCTAATCCTGACGCTGACCTAACCCTGACCCTAACCCTAACCCTGACCCTGACTGTGTGCCTGACCCCTAAACCTAAACCTAAAGGTAACCCTAACACTGACCCTAATATGGACCCTGTACCCAAACCGAACACTGACCCTGACCCTAACACTAACCCCTACCCTAAACCAAACCCTCACCCTGACCTTACCCTGTCTAACCCTAACCCACACGATAACACACTACTTCTAACTCTAACCCTAACCCCATCCCAAACTTTTCCCCTAAATCTAACTGTGAACCTGAACCGAACATAAAGCAAAGACTGAACCTAAACCTGACCCTGGCCCTGACCTTCACCTGACCCTGACCCTGACCCTAATCCTAACCATGACCTTAACACTGACCACTACATAACCCTGTCCCTGACCCAAATGTGGACTTTAACCAATACCTGATCCTGACGCTAAACCTGACACTGGCCCAAACTTCACCCTGACCCTGACCCAGGCCATGACCATCAACCTAACCCTGACCCTAACAGTGACCCTGATCCAAACCTAACACTAACCCTGAGACTGAATGTGAGCCTGACCCTAACTCTAACTCTAAACCTAAACGTAACCCTAACCCTGACAGTACCACGGGTCCTCCGCCGATCCTATCGCTGAACCTAACCCTGACACTATACTCTAACCCTACCGCCCTACCCGCGATCCTGACCCTAACCAATCTAACCCTAACGCTCAAACTAACTCTAACCCTAACACTAAACCTAAACTTTAACAATAACCCTTACCTTATAACTGACTATGATCATAACCCTAACCCTGAACTTTGCCTCTACCAGACCCTGACCCTAAACCTGACCCTGGCCCTGACCCTAAACCTAACCATGACACTAACACTGACCACTACATAAACTTGTCCCTAACCCAAATGTGGACTTTGAACCAATACCTGATCCTGACCCTAAACCTGACACTGGCTCTAAACTTCACCCTGACCCTGACCCAGGCCATGATCATAAACCTAACCCTGAGCCTAATAGTGATCCCGACCCTGACCTGAACACTAAACCTGAGCCTGGCTGTTAGCCTACCCTACTCTAACCGTAAATGTAACCCTGACCCTGACACTAACGCGGGCCCTACCCCCCGATCCTATTGCTGAAACTAACCCTAACACTAACCCCTAACCTACCACGGACCCTGACCCTAACAAGTTCTACCCCTAACCATCAACCTAACGCTAACCCTAACACTAACGCTGAACTTTAACAATAACCCTGACCCTATAGCTGACTATGATCCTAACCCTAACCCTGAACTTTGCCTATACCAGACACTGACCCTAAACCTAACCCTGAAAATTGCGATTAGGGACCCTGATCCTAAACCTGACCCTGGCCCTGACCCTAAACCTAACCATGACCCTAACAATGACCACTACATAACCCTGTCCCTGACCCGAATGTGGACTTAAAACCAATACCTGATCCTGACCGTAAACCTGACACTGACCCTGACCCTGACTCTGACAGTAATGGTAACCCTGACCCTATTGTGAGCCTGACCCTTAACCTAACCATGAACCTAACCCTAACCCTGACCCCTACCCTAACCCTAACACTAACCCTGACCCCAACGATGTCTCACCCTAACCCTAACCCTAAGTCTCTCGCTAACACTAACCCTAACCCTAACCCTAACCCTAACCCTAACCTTAACTCGGTCTGAACCCATCTCTGTTCCCAGAAGCGGGGACAATAGTTGCATCCAGGACTCCCAGGGGCTGGGATTGGCTGTGTGGGGGGGTCACTGGATGAACAGGGCATGGAGTGGTGGGTGAGCCTTGAGCAGCTAGGGGATGGGCACGCTCAGGGTGCTCTGGTGGGAGCAGAAAGTTTGGTAAGGAGCCCCCATTCAATGGTGACCTCACTTCCCTGACGACAGGGCCCAACGGAATTAGAATCCACGTATCCAGGCACCCCATTACAGAGAAAACCCCCCTGCCCAGCTCATTTCTAGGCACATCCTAAAGGAAGTGACATGTTCTTCTGTTGTACTGAAGCCCTGAGGATGCAGGGAGAAGAGAGCTCACCCACCATACACGTCCCCTCACTGGCAGGTCATATCAGGCTTCCCCAACGCCTCAGGCCCTTTGGCAAATAAAATCAAAAGGTGACACCAGGGAGCTCAGAGTCAGAGAGTCCCACACCTTTTAATTGAGCGGTATAGCTCTAAGTCTCCTCCCCATGTGTGTGTGTGTGTGTGTGTGTGTGTGTGTGTGTGTGTGTGTGTGTGTGTGTGTGTGTGTGCTCTGGGTGTCTGTGGCTCTGTGTGTAAAGAGGACCTGGCCATGCCATCGTGGGTGAAGATGTCCCAAGCAGGAGCAGGATGATGAGGGGTTAGATGCCTGGTGGGCAGGTCATGTTTACATCCCAGTGTAATGCTGGCTAAGTGGGATCGGGTGTGGGGGTCTACAGCCTTCTGCCCAGGGTTTTTCCTGAGAACCTAAAGGGAGGGGACAATGAACCAGGAGCGGGGAGAACCCTAACAGTAACCACTGACCGTGACCCTGACACTGTGAGCCTGCCCCAAACCCTAACCCGAGCCCTGACCCTGACCCTGACCCTAACCCTGACCGTGATCCTGACCTGAACCCTAAACCTAAACCTAAGCCTGATGCTGACCCTGATCCGGACCCTGAACCTAAACCTAAGTCTGAGATAACCTAACTATGACTCATCCCTAAACAGGACCCTGACCTGACCCTAATCCTAATCCTGACGCTGACCTAACCCTGACCCTAACCCTAACCCTGACCCTGACTGTGTGTGTGCCTGACCCTAAACCTAAACCTAAAGGTAACCCTAACACTGACCCTAATATGGACCCTGTACCCAAACCGAACACTGACCCTGACCCTAACACTAACCCCTACCCTAAACCAAACCCTCACCCTGACCTTACCCTGTCTAACCCTAACCCACACGATAACACTACTTCTAACTCTAACCCTAACCCCATCCCAAACTTTTCCCCTAAATCTAACTGTGAACCTGAACCGAACATAAAGCAAAGACTGAACCTAAACCTGACCCTGGCCCTGACCTTCACCTGACCCTGACCCTGACCCTAATCCTAACCATGACCTTAACACTGACCACTACATAACCCTGTCCCTGACCCAAATGTGGACTTTAACCAATACCTGATCCTGACGCTAAACCTGACACTGGCCCAAACTTCACCCTGACCCTGACCCAGGCCATGACCATCAACCTAACCCTGACCCTAACAGTGACCCTGATCCAAACCTAACACTAACCCTGAGACTGAATGTGAGCCTGACCCTAACTCTACCCCTAAACGTAACCCTAACCCTGACAGTACCACGGGTCCTCCGCCGATCCTATCGCTGAACCTAACCCTGACACTATACTCTAACCCTACCGCGGATCCTGACCCTAACCAATCTAACCCTAACGCTCAAACTAACTCTAACCCTAACACTAAACCTAAACTTTAACAATAACCCTTACCTTATAACTGACTATGATCATAACCCTAACCCTGAACTTTGCCTCTACCAGACCCTGACCCTAAACCTGACCCTGGCCCTGACCCTAAACCTAACCATGACACTAACACTGACCACTACATAAACTTGTCCCTAACCCAAATGTGGACTTTGAACCAATACCTGATCCTGACCCTAAACCTGACACTGGCTCTAAACTTCACCCTGACCCTGACCCAGGCCATGATCATAAACCTAACCCTGAGCCTAATAGTGATCCCGACCCTGACCTGAACACTAAACCTGAGCCTGGCTGTTAGCCTACCCTACTCTAACCGTAAATGTAACCCTGACCCTGACACTAACGCGGGCCCTACCCCCCCGAATCCTATTGCTGAAACTAACCCTAACACTAACCCCTAACCTACCACGGACCCTGACCCTAACAAGTTCTAACCCTAACCATCAACCTAACGCTAACCCTAACACTAACGCTGAACTTTAACAATAACCCTGACCCTATAGCTGACTATGATCCTAACCCTAACCCTGAACTTTGCCTATACCAGACACTGACCCTAAACCTAACCCTGAAAATTGCGATTAGGGACCCTGATCCTAAACCTGACCCTGGCCCTGACCCTAAACCTAACCATGACCCTAACAATGACCACTACATAACCCTGTCCCTGACCCGAAATTGGACTTAAAACCAATACCTGATCCTGACCGTAAACCTGACACTGACCCTGACCCTGACTCTGACAGTAATGGTAACCCTGACCCTATTGTGAGCCTGACCCTTAACCTAACCATGAACCTAACCCTAACCCTGACCCCTACCCTAACCCTAACACTAACCCTGACCCCAACGATGTCTCACCCTAACCCTAACCCTAAGTCTCTCGCTAACACTAACCCTAACCCTAACCCTAACCCTAACCCTAACCTTACTCGGTCTGAACCCATCTCTGTTCCCAGAAGCGGGGACAATAGTTGCATCCAGGACTCCCAGGGGCTGGGATTGGCTGTGTGGGGGTCACTGGATGAACAGGGCATGGAGTGGTGGGTGAGCCTTGAGCAGCTAGGGGATGGGCACGCTCAGGGTGCTCTGGTGGGAGCAGAAAGTTTGGTAAGGAGCCCCCCATTCAATGGTGACCTCACTTCCCTGACGACAGGGCCCAACGGAATTAGAATCCACGTATCCAGGCACCCCCATTACAGAGAAAACCCCCCCCTGCCCAGCTCATTTCTAGGCACATCCTAAAGGAAGTGACATGTTCTTCTGTTGTACTGAAGCCCTGAGGATGCAGGGAGAAGAGAGCTCACCCACCATACACGTCCCCTCACTGGCAGGTCATATCAGGCTTCCCCAACGCCTCAGGCCCTTTGGCAAATAAAATCAAAAGGTGACACCAGGGAGCTCAGAGTCAGAGAGTCCCACACCTTTTAATTGAGCGGTATAGCTCTAAGTCTCCTCCCCATGTGTGTGTGTGTGTGTGTGTGTGTGTGTGTGTGTGTGTGTGTGTGTGTGTGTGTGTGTGTGTGCCTGGGTGTCTGTGGCTCTGTGTGTAAAAAGGACCTGGCCATGCCATCGTGGGTGAAGATGTCCCAAGCAGGAGCAGGATGATGAGGGGTTAGATGCCTGGTGGGCAGGTCATGTTTACATCCCAGTGTAATGCTGGCTAAGTGGGATCGGGTGTGGGGTCTACAGCCTTCTGCCCAGGGTTTTTTCCTGAGAACCTAAAGGGAGGGGACAATGAACCAGGAGCGGGGAGAACCCTAACAGTAACCACTGACCGTGACCCTGACACTGTGAGCCTGCCCCAAACCCTAACCCGAGCCCTGACCCTGACCCTGACCCTAACCCTGACCCTGACCGTGATCCTGACCTGAACCCTAAACCTAAACCTAAGCCTGATGCTGACCCTGATCCGGACCCTGAACCTAAACCTAAGTCTGAGATAACCTAACTATGACTCATCCCTAAACAGGACCCTGACCTGACCCTAATCCTAATCCTGACGCTGACCTAACCCTGACCCTAACCCTAACCCTGACCCTGACTGTGTGCCTGACCCTAAACCTAAACCTAAAGGTAACCCTAACACTGACCCTAATATGGACCCTGTACCCAAACCGAACACTGACCCTGACCCTAACACTAACCCCTACCCTAAACCAAACCCTCACCCTGACCTTACCCTGTCTAACCCTAACCCACACGATAACACTACTTCTAACTCTAACCCTAACCCCATCCCAAACTTTTCCCCTAAATCTAACTGTGAACCTGAACCGAACATAAAGCAAAGACTGAACCTAAACCTGACCCTGGCCCTGACCTTCACCTGACCCTGACCCTGACCCTAATCCTAACCATGACCTTAACACTGACCACTACATAACCCTGTCCCTGACCCAAATGTGGACTTTAACCAATACCTGATCCTGACGCTAAACCTGACACTGGCCCAAACTTCACCCTGACCCTGACCCAGGCCATGACCATCAACCTAACCCTGACCCTAACAGTGACCCTGATCCAAACCTAACACTAACCCTGAGACTGAATGTGAGCCTGACCCTAACTCTACCCCTAAACGTAACCCTAACCCTGACAGTACCACGGGTCCTCCGCCGATCCTATCGCTGAACCTAACCCTGACACTATACTCTAACCCTACCGCGGATCCTGACCCTAACCAATCTAACCCTAACGCTCAAACTAACTCTAACCCTAACACTAAACCTAAACTTTAACAATAACCCTTACCTTATAACTGACTATGATCATAACCCTAACCCTGAACTTTGCCTCTACCAGACCCTGACCCTAAACCTGACCCTGGCCCTGACCCTAAACCTAACCATGACACTAACACTGACCACTACATAAACTTGTCCCTAACCCAAATGTGGACTTTGAACCAATACCTGATCCTGACCCTAAACCTGACACTGGCTCTAAACTTCACCCTGACCCTGACCCAGGCCATGATCATAAACCTAACCCTGAGCCTAATAGTGATCCCGACCCTGACCTGAACACTAAACCTGAGCCTGGCTGTTAGCCTACCCTACTCTAACCGTAACTGTAACCCTGACCCTGACACTAACGCGGGCCCTACCCCGAATCCTATTGCTGAAACTAACCCTAACACTAACCCCTAACCTACCCTACACGGACCCTGACCCTAACAAGTTCTAACCCTAACCATCAACCTAACGCTAACCCTAACACTAACGCTGAACTTTAACAATAACCCTGACCCTATAGCTGACTATGATCCTAACCCTAACCCTGAACTTTGCCTATACCAGACACTGACCCTAAACCTAACCCTGAAAATTGCGATTAGGGACCCTGATCCTAAACCTGACCCTGGCCCTGACCCTAAACCTAACCATGACCCTAACAATGACCACTACATAACCCTGTCCCTGACCCGAATGTGGACTTAAAACCAATACCTGATCCTGACCGTAAACCTGACACTGACCCTGACCCTGACCCTGACTCTGACAGTAATGGTAACCCTGACCCTATTGTGAGCCTGACCCTTAACCTAACCATGAACCTAACCCTAACCCTGACCCCTACCCTAACCCTAACACTAACCCTGACCCCAACGATGTCTCACCCTAACCCTAACCCTAAGTCTCTCGCTAACACTAACCCTAACCCTAACCCTAACCCTAACCCTAACCTTAACTCGGTCTGAACCCATCTCTGTTCCCAGAAGCGGGGACAATAGTTGCATCCAGGACTCCCAGGGGCTGGGATTGGCTGTGTGGGGGTCACTGGATGAACAGGGCATGGAGTGGTGGGTGAGCCTTGAGCAGCTAGGGGATGGGCACGCTCAGGGTGCTCTGGTGGGAGCAGAAAGTTTTGGTAAGGAGCCCCCATTCAATGGTGACCTCACTTCCCTGACGACAGGGCCCAACGGAATTAGAATCCACGTATCCAGGCACCCCATTACAGAGAAAACCCCCCTGCCCAGCTCATTTCTAGGCACATCCTAAAGGAAGTGACATGTTCTTCTGTTGTACTGAAGCCCTGAGGATGCAGGGAGAAGAGAGCTCACCCACCATACACGTCCCCTCACTGGCAGGTCATATCAGGCTTCCCCAACGCCTCAGGCCCTTTGGCAAATAAAATCAAAAGGTGACACCAGGGAGCTCAGAGTCAGAGAGTCCCACACCTTTTAATTGAGCGGTATAGCTCTAAGTCTCCTCCCCATGTGTGTGTGTGTGTGTGTGTGTGTGTGTGTGTGTGTGTGTGTGTGTGTGTGTGTGTGTGTGTGTGCCTCTGGGTGTCTGTGGCTCTGTGTGTAAAGAGGACCTGGCCATGCCATCGTGGGTGAAGATGTCCCAAGCAGGAGCAGGATGATGAGGGGTTAGATGCCTGGTGGGCAGGTCATGTTTACATCCCAGTGTAATGCTGGCTAAGTGGGATCGGGTGTGGGGTCTACAGCCTTCTGCCCAGGGTTTTTCCTGAGAACCTAAAGGGAGGGGACAATGAACCAGGAGCGGGGAGAACCCTAACAGTAACCACTGACCGTGACCCTGACACTGTGAGCCTGCCCCAAACCCTAACCCGAGCCCTGACCCTGACCCTGACCCTGACCCTAACCCTGACCGTGATCCTGACCTGAACCCTAAACCTAAACCTAAGCCTGATGCTGACCCTGATCCGGACCCTGAACCTAAACCTAAGTCTGAGATAACCTAACTATGACTCATCCCTAAACAGGACCCTGACCTGACCCTAATCCTAATCCTCCTGACGCTGACCTAACCCTGACCCTAACCCTAACCCTGACCCTGACTGTGTGCCTGACCCTAAACCTAAACCTAAAGGTAACCCTAACACTGACCCTAATATGGACCCTGTACCCAAACCGAACACTGACCCTGACCCTAACACTAACCCCCTACCCTAAACCAAACCCTCACCCTGACCTTACCCTGTCTAACCCTAACCCACACACGATAACACTACTTCTAACTCTAACCCTAACCCCATCCCAAACTTTTCCCCTAAATCTAACTGTGAACCTGAACCGAACATAAAGCAAAGACTGAACCTAAACCTGACCCTGGCCCTGACCTTCACCTGACCCTGACCCTGACCCTAATCCTAACCATGACCTTAACACTGACCACTACATAACCCTGTCCCTGACCCAAATGTGGACTTTAACCAATACCTGATCCTGACGCTAAACCTGACACTGGCCCAAACTTCACCCTGACCCTGACCCAGGCCATGACCATCAACCTAACCCTGACCCTAACAGTGACCCTGATCCAAACCTAACACTAACCCTGAGACTGAATGTGAGCCTGACCCTAACTCTACCCCTAAACGTAACCCTAACCCTGACAGTACCACGGGTCCTCCGCCGATCCTATCGCTGAACCTAACCCTGACACTATACTCTAACCCTACCGCGCGGATCCTGACCCTAACCAATCTAACCCTAACGCTCAAACTAACTCTAACCCTAACACTAAACCTAAACTTTAACAATAACCCTTACCTTATAACTGACTATGATCATAACCCTAACCCTGAACTTTGCCTCTACCAGACCCTGACCCTAAACCTGACCCTGGCCCTGACCCTAAACCTAACCATGACACTAACACTGACCACTACATAAACTTGTCCCTAACCCAAATGTGGACTTTGAACCAATACCTGATCCTGACCCTAAACCTGACACTGGCTCTAAACTTCACCCTGACCCTGACCCAGGCCCATGATCATAAACCTAACCCTGAGCCTAATAGTGATCCCGACCCTGACCTGAACACTAAACCTGAGCCTGGCTGTTAGCCTACCCTACTCTAACCGTAAATGTAACCCTGACCCTGACACTAACGCGGGCCCTACCCCGAATCCTATTGCTGAAACTAACCCTAACACTAACCCCTAACCTACCACGGACCCTGACCCTAACAAGTTCTAACCCTAACCATCAACCTAACGCTAACCCTAACACTAACGCTGAACTTTAACAATAACCCTGACCCTATAGCTGACTATGATCCTAACCCTAACCCTGAACTTTGCCTATACCAGACACTGACCCTAAACCTAACCCTGAAAATTGCGATTAGGGACCCTGATCCTAAACCTGACCCTGGCCCTGACCCTAAACCTAACCATGACCCTAACAATGACCACTACATAACCCTGTCCCTGACCCGAATGTGGACTTAAAACCAATACCTGATCCTGACCGTAAACCTGACACTGACCCTGACCCTGACTCTGACAGTAATGGTAACCCTGACCCTATTGTGAGCCTGACCCTTAACCTAACCATGAACCTAACCCTAACCCTGACCCCTACCCTAACCCTAACACTAACCCTGACCCCAACGATGTCTCACCCTAACCCTAACCCTAAGTCTCTCGCTAACACTAACCCTAACCCTAACCCTAACCCCCTAACCCTAACCTTAACTCGGTCTGAACCCATCTCTGTTCCCAGAAGCGGGGACAATAGTTGCATCCAGGACTCCCAGGGGCTGGGATTGGCTGTGTGGGGGTCACTGGATGAACAGGGCATGGAGTGGTGGGTGAGCCTTGAGCAGCTAGGGGATGGGCACGCTCAGGGTGCTCTGGTGGGAGCAGAAAGTTTGGTAAGGAGCCCCCCATTCAATGGTGACCTCACTTCCCTGACGACAGGGCCCAACGGAATTAGAATCCACGTATCCAGGCACCCCATTACAGAGAAAACCCCCCCCTGCCCAGCTCATTTCTAGGCACATCCTAAAGGAAGTGACATGTTCTTCTGTTGTACTGAAGCCCTGAGGATGCAGGGAGAAGAGAGCTCACCCACCATACACGTCCCCTCACTGGCAGGTCATATCAGGCTTCCCCAACGCCTCAGGCCCTTTGGCAAATAAAATCAAAAGGTGACACCAGGGAGCTCAGAGTCAGAGAGTCCCACACCTTTTAATTGAGCGGTATAGCTCTAAGTCTCCTCCCCATGTGTGTGTGTGTGTGTGTGTGTGTGTGTGTGTGTGTGTGTGTGTGTGTGTGTGTGTGTGTGCCTCTGGGTGTCTGTGGCTCTGTGTGTAAAGAGGACCTGGCCATGCCATCGTGGGTGAAGATGTCCCAAGCAGGAGCAGGATGATGAGGGGTTAGATGCCTGGTGGGCAGGTCATGTTTACATCCCAGTGTAATGCTGGCTAAGTGGGATCGGGTGTGGGGTCTACAGCCTTCTGCCCAGGGTTTTTCCTGAGAACCTAAAGGGAGGGGACAATGAACCAGGAGCGGGGAGAACCCTAACAGTAACCACTGACCGTGACCCTGACACTGTGAGCCTGCCCCAAACCCTAACCCGAGCCCTGACCCTGACCCTGACCCTAACCCTGACCGTGATCCTGACCTGAACCCTAAACCTAAACCTAAGCCTG
This sequence comes from Mustela putorius furo, assembly GCF_011764305.1. NCBI lineage: Eukaryota > Metazoa > Chordata > Mammalia > Carnivora > Mustelidae > Mustela > Mustela putorius. The sequence goes on along the minus strand of NW_025422271.1, from coordinate 136,458 downwards.
ATGCTGACCCTGATCCGGACCCTGAACCTAAACCTAAGTCTGAGATAACCTAACTATGACTCATCCCTAAACAGGACCCTGACCTGACCCTAATCCTAATCCTGACGCTGACCTAACCCTGACCCTAACCCTAACCCTGACCCTGACTGTGTGCCTGACCCTAAACCTAAACCTAAAGGTAACCCTAACACTGACCCTAATATGGACCCTGTACCCAAACCGAACACTGACCCTGACCCTAACACTAACCCCTACCCTAAACCAAACCCTCACCCTGACCTTACCCTGTCTAACCCTAACCCACACGATAACACTACTTCTAACTCTAACCCTAACCCCATCCCAAACTTTTCCCCTAAATCTAACTGTGAACCTGAACCGAACATAAAGCAAAGACTGAACCTAAACCTGACCCTGGCCCTGACCTTCACCTGACCCTGACCCTGACCCTAATCCCTAATCCTAACCATGACCTTAACACTGACCACTACATAACCCTGTCCCTGACCCAAATGTGGACTTTAACCAATACCTGATCCTGACGCTAAACCTGACACTGGCCCAAACTTCACCCTGACCCTGACCCAGGCCATGACCATCAACCTAACCCTGACCCTAACAGTGACCCTGATCCAAACCTAACACTAACCCTGAGACTGAATGTGAGCCTGACCCTAACTCTACCCCTAAACGTAACCCTAACCCTGACAGTACCACGGGTCCTCCGCCGATCCTATCGCTGAACCTAACCCTGACACTATACTCTAACCCTACCGCGGATCCTGACCCTAACCAATCTAACCCTAACGCTCAAACTAACTCTAACCCTAACACTAAACCTAAACTTTAACAATAACCCTTACCTTATAACTGACTATGATCATAACCCTAACCCTGAACTTTGCCTCTACCAGACCCTGACCCTAAACCTGACCCTGGCCCTGACCCTAAACCTAACCATGACACTAACACTGACCACTACATAAACTTGTCCCTAACCCAAATGTGGACTTTGAACCAATACCTGATCCTGACCCTAAACCTGACACTGGCTCTAAACTAAACTTCACCCTGACCCTGACCCAGGCCATGATCATAAACCTAACCCTGAGCCTAATAGTGATCCCGACCCTGACCTGAACACTAAACCTGAGCCTGGCTGTTAGCCTACCCTACTCTAACCGTAAATGTAACCCTGACCCTGACACTAACGCGGGCCCTACCCCGAATCCTATTGCTGAAACTAACCCTAACACTAACCCCTAACCTACCACGGACCCTGACCCTAACAAGTTCTAACCCTAACCATCAACCTAACGCTAACCCTAACACTAACGCTGAACTTTAACAATAACCCTGACCCTATAGCTGACTATGATCCTAACCCTAACCCTGAACTTTGCCTATACCAGACACTGACCCTAAACCTAACCCTGAAAATTGCGATTAGGGACCCTGATCCTAAACCTGACCCTGGCCCTGACCCTAAACCTAACCATGACCCTAACAATGACCACTACATAACCCTGTCCCTGACCCGAATGTGGACTTAAAACCAATACCTGATCCTGACCGTAAACCTGACACTGACCCTGACCCTGACTCTGACAGTAATGGTAACCCTGACCCTATTGTGAGCCTGACCCTTAACCTAACCATGAACCTAACCCTAACCCTGACCCCTACCCTAACCCTAACACTAACCCTGACCCCAACGATGTCTCACCCCCTAACCCTAACCCTAAGTCTCTCGCTAACACTAACCCTAACCCTAACCCTAACCCTAACCTTAACTCGGTCTGAACCCATCTCTGTTCCCAGAAGCGGGGACAATAGTTGCATCCAGGACTCCCAGGGGCTGGGATTGGCTGTGTGGGGGTCACTGGATGAACAGGGCATGGAGTGGTGGGTGAGCCTTGAGCAGCTAGGGGATGGGCACGCTCAGGGTGCTCTGGTGGGAGCAGAAAGTTTGGTAAGGAGCCCCCATTCAATGGTGACCTCACTTCCCTGACGACAGGGCCCAACGGAATTAGAATCCACGTATCCAGGCACCCCATTACAGAGAAAACCCCCCCCTGCCCAGCTCATTTCTAGGCACATCCTAAAGGAAGTGACATGTTCTTCTGTTGTACTGAAGCCCTGAGGATGCAGGGAGAAGAGAGCTCACCCACCATACACGTCCCCTCACTGGCAGGTCATATCAGGCTTCCCCAACGCCTCAGGCCCTTTGGCAAATAAAATCAAAAGGTGACACCAGGGAGCTCAGAGTCAGAGAGTCCCACACCTTTTAATTGAGCGGTATAGCTCTAAGTCTCCTCCCCATGTGTGTGTGTGTGTGTGTGTGTGTGTGTGTGTGTGTGTGTGTGTGTGTGTGTGTGTGTGCCTCTGGGTGTCTGTGGCTCTGTGTGTAAAGAGGACCTGGCCATGCCATCGTGGGTGAAGATGTCCCAAGCAGGAGCAGGATGATGAGGGGTTAGATGCCTGGTGGGCAGGTCATGTTTACATCCCAGTGTAATGCTGGCTAAGTGGGATCGGGTGTGGGGTCTACAGCCTTCTGCCCAGGGTTTTTCCTGAGAACCTAAAGGGAGGGGACAATGAACCAGGAGCGGGGAGAACCCTAACAGTAACCACTGACCGTGACCCTGACACTGTGAGCCTGCCCCAAACCCTAACCCGAGCCCTGACCCTGACCCTGACCCTAACCCTGACCGTGATCCTGACCTGAACCCTAAACCTAAACCTAAGCCTGATGCTGACCCTGATCCGGACCCTGAACCTAAACCTAAGTCTGAGATAACCTAACTATGACTCATCCCTAAACAGGACCCTGACCTGACCCTAATCCTAATCCTGACGCTGACCTAACCCTGACCCTAACCCTAACCCTGACCCTGACTGTGTGCCTGACCCTAAACCTAAACCTAAAGGTAACCCTAACACTGACCCTAATATGGACCCTGTACCCAAACCGAACACTGACCCTGACCCTAACACTAACCCCTACCCTAAACCAAACCCTCACCCTGACCTTACCCTGTCTAACCCTAACCCACACGATAACACTACTTCTAACTCTAACCCTAACCCCATCCCAAACTTTTCCCCTAAATCTAACTGTGAACCTGAACCGAACATAAAGCAAAGACTGAACCTAAACCTGACCCTGGCCCTGACCTTCACCTGACCCTGACCCTGACCCTAATCCTAACCATGACCTTAACACTGACCACTACATAACCCTGTCCCTGACCCAAATGTGGACTTTAACCAATACCTGATCCTGACGCTAAACCTGACACTGGCCCAAACTTCACCCTGACCCTGACCCAGGCCATGACCATCAACCTAACCCTGACCCTAACAGTGACCCTGATCCAAACCTAACACTAACCCTGAGACTGAATGTGAGCCTGACCCCTAACTCTACCCCTAAACGTAACCCTAACCCTGACAGTACCACGGGTCCTCCGCCGATCCTATCGCTGAACCTAACCCTGACACTATACTCTAACCCTACCGCGGATCCTGACCCTAACCAATCTAACCCTAACGCTCAAACTAACTCTAACCCTAACACTAAACCTAAACTTTAACAATAACCCTTACCTTATAACTGACTATGATCATAACCCTAACCCTGAACTTTGCCTCTACCAGACCCTGACCCTAAACCTGACCCTGGCCCTGACCCTAAACCTAACCATGACACTAACACTGACCACTACATAAACTTGTCCCTAACCCAAATGTGGACTTTGAACCAATACCTGATCCTGACCCTAAACCTGACACTGGCTCTAAACTTCACCCTGACCCTGACCCAGGCCATGATCATAAACCTAACCCTGAGCCTAATAGTGATCCCGACCCTGACCTGAACACTAAACCTGAGCCTGGCTGTTAGCCTACCCTACTCTAACCGTAAATGTAACCCTGACCCTGACACTAACGCGGGCCCTACCCCGAATCCTATTGCTGAAACTAACCCTAACACTAACCCCTAACCTACCACGGACCCTGACCCTAACAAGTTCTAACCCTAACCATCAACCTAACGCTAACCCTAACACTAACGCTGAACTTTAACAATAACCCTGACCCTATAGCTGACTATGATCCTAACCCTAACCCTGAACTTTGCCTATACCAGACACTGACCCTAAACCTAACCCTGAAAATTGCGATTAGGGACCCTGATCCTAAACCTGACCCTGGCCCTGACCCTAAACCTAACCATGACCCTAACAATGACCACTACATAACCCTGTCCCTGACCCGAATGTGGACTTAAAACCAATACCTGATCCTGACCGTAAACCTGACACTGACCCTGACCCTGACTCTGACAGTAATGGTAACCCTGACCCTATTGTGAGCCTGACACTTAACCTAACCATGAACCTAACCCTAACCCTGACCCCTACCCTAACCCTAACACTAACCCTGACCCCAACGATGTCTCACCCTAACCCTAACCCTAAGTCTCTCGCTAACACTAACCCTAACCCTAACCCTAACCCTAACCCTAACCTTAACTCGGTCTGAACCCATCTCTGTTCCCAGAAGCGGGGACAATAGTTGCATCCAGGACTCCCAGGGGCTGGGATTGGCTGTGTGGGGGTCACTGGATGAACAGGGCATGGAGTGGTGGGTGAGCCTTGAGCAGCTAGGGGATGGGCACGCTCAGGGTGCTCTGGTGGGAGCAGAAAGTTTGGTAAGGAGCCCCCATTCAATGGTGACCTCACTTCCCTGACGACAGGGCCCAACGGAATTAGAATCCACGTATCCAGGCACCCCATTACAGAGAAAACCCCCCTGCCCAGCTCATTTCTAGGCACATCCTAAAGGAAGTGACATGTTCTTCTGTTGTACTGAAGCCCTGAGGATGCAGGGAGAAGAGAGCTCACCCACCATACACGTCCCCTCACTGGCAGGTCATATCAGGCTTCCCCAACGCCTCAGGCCCTTTGGCAAATAAAATCAAAAGGTGACACCAGGGAGCTCAGAGTCAGAGAGTCCCACACCTTTTAATTGAGCGGTATAGCTCTAAGTCTCCTCCCCATGTGTGTGTGTGTGTGTGTGTGTGTGTGTTTGTGTGTGTGTGTGTGTGTGTGTGTCTGGGCCTCTGGGTGTCTGTGGCTCTGTGTGTAAAGAGGACCTGGCCATGCCATCGTGGGTGAAGATGTCCCAAGCAGGAGCAGGATGATGAGGGGTTTAGATGCCTGGTGGGCAGGTCATGTTTACATCCCAGTGTAATGCTGGCTAAGTGGGATCGGGTGTGGGGTCTACAGCCTTCTGCCCAGGGTTTTTCCTGAGAACCTAAAGGGAGGGGACAATGAACCAGGAGCGGGGAGAACCCTAACAGTAACCACTGACCGTGACCCTGACACTGTGAGCCTGCCCCAAACCCTAACCCGAGCCCTGACCCTGACCCTGACCCTAACCCTGACCGTGATCCTGACCTGAACCCTAAACCTAAACCTAAGCCTGATGCTGACCCTGATCCGGACCCTGAACCTAAACCTAAGTCTGAGATAACCTAACTATGACTCATCCCTAAACAGGACCCTGACCTGACCCTAATCCTAATCCTGACGCTGACCTAACCCTGACCCTAACCCTAACCCTGACCCTGACTGTGTGCCTGACCCTAAACCTAAACCTAAAGGTAACCCTAACACTGACCCTAATATGGACCCTGTACCCAAACCGAACACTGACCCTGACCCTACCACTAACCCCTACCCTAAACCAAACCCTCACCCTGACCTTACCCTGTCTAACCCTAACCCACACTATAACACTACTTCTAACTCTAACCCTAACCCCATCCCAAACTTTTCCCCTAAATCTAACTGTGAACCTGAACCGAACATAAAGCAAAGACTGAACCTAAACCTGACCCTGGCCCTGACCTTCACCTGACCCTGACCCTGACCCTAATCCTAACCATGACCTTAACACTGACCACTACATAACCCTGTCCCTGACCCAAATGTGGACTTTAACCAATACCTGATCCTGACCGTAAACCTGACACTGACCCTGACCCTGACTCTGACAGTAATGGTAACCCTGACCCTATTGTGAGCCTGACCCTAAAACTAACCATGAACCTAACCCTAACCCTGACCCCTACCCTAACCCTAACACTAACCCTGACCCCAACGATGTCTCACCCTAACCCTAACCCTAAGTCTCTCGCTAACACTAACCCTAACCCTAACCCTAACCCTAACCTTAACTCGGTCTGAACCCATCTCTGTTCCCAGAAGCGGGGACAATAGTTGCATCCAGGACTCCCAGGGGCTGGGATTGGCTGTGTGGGGGTCAGTGGATGAACAGGGCATGGAGTGGTGGGTGAGCCTTGAGCAGCTAGGGGATGGGCACGCTCAGGGTGCTCTGGTGGGAGCAGAAAGTTTGGTAAGGAGCCCCCATTCAATGGTGACCTCACTTCCCTGACGACAGGGCCCAACGGAATTAGAATCCACGTATCCAGGCACCCCATTACAGAGAGGAGCCTGTTCCTTCCTTTTTACGTCTGGGGACATCAGTCTACGGGTCTGAGTGCAGGTAGGTGCTCAGATGGGCCCAGATTGCCCCTGTTTGTCCTGGGAAGCCACAAATATTGGGATGGCCTCAGGGACTTTGGAGGTTTATCCTCTTCGTAGGGTTGTGGCCATTGGAATGGGCACATACAATTCCCTTGGAGAGGGCAAGCACAGTCGTCAGGTTTGGCTCCAGGGCCCTGAGCCTGTAGGGTGTTTAGGCCACGGCTGTTTGGACAGTTGTCTGGAAACACAAAACTAGGCTTATGTTTCCGGTCATAGGTATGGCAGGACGGATCTACAGACGATGAGAGGAACTCCTCGGGATATAAAAAAGGGCGAGTGTGAGGCTCTTGCTCATGTTTTTCTCTCTGGACATCGTGTCACTCATGGTCTTGAAATTTCCGGGAGACTTCATGGGAAAAGGACGAGTCTTACTCTCTGGGGGTTTGGCTTCGTCCAAAGAGTTTGGGGTCATTCTATGGGATTGAAGAAATCCGTTGTTCTGTTTTGTTTTTTTTTTTTTTCAACCTCAGGTGTCCCACCGATGAGGGATTCCAGAGTAGAGCCCTGGGGAGGGGCGACTGGACAACCAGAAATCTGGTTAAAAATTGGGGCCTAGGGACATGTCAAGCCCATTATGACATCAAATGGTCCAGCCACTGAGAGGACGTACTAGATGTCAGGACTCACGCTGAGGGTCACAATGCGTGTTTATGCCCTCGTCGCACACAAGAATGGGCGGGGCCTCAGGGTGAATGCTGGTTTCTCCTACACTGAACGTTGGACAACATGCCAACCACAAGGTTTCTTGCCATGGGTAAGGAAGAGTTCTGATTTCTTCATCACAGTCACCCCTGGGCAGTGATTGGAGATAAGGTCTAGTTTCTGAAGCCTGAAAACCGAAGTTGAGAAGAGATGACGACCTAAGGCCATGGCGGATCCGATGTGCTCAGTGTGCGGCCAGCTGTCTGGGTGGGACCAGGAAGTCCAGGCTCAGCCTTGTCAGAATGGGCATTAGTGCCCAAGTCAGCCTATATATTTGGGGTGCAGCAGGTTGATCCTCATTGGGGGTTTCTGGGTAGCCCCAGAGGGCAATGTTTTTCTTCTGGACGGTAGGCAGAGTGCTGCATTGCATTTCTATATTGCCAAACTGAAGGGCTTCTGGGCCAGTAGACTGAGGACGGAAGTCTGAGAACCCAAGCTAGGCCTAGGTTTCTGGGTGAGGAAAATGATGCAGAAATCCGAACTCTTTCCCCATGGCAAGTAACCTTGTGGTTGGCATGTTGTCCAAGTTTCAGTGTAGATGAAACCAGTGTGGCAGATGAGGCCCCGCCCATTCTTCCGGGCCACATTGGTCACAAACACACATTGTGACCCCCAGCCTGAGCCCAGTCCTCAGGTAAGGCCTCTCAGTGGCTGGATGGAGAGACAGCATATTGGGCTCGCCATGCCCCTAGGCCCCAATTTTTAACCATAGTTCGGGTTGTCCCTTCACTCTTCCCCAGGTCTCTGCTTTGGAATTCCTCTTTTGGTGGGACACCTGGGGTAACAAACATGAAAGGCGTCCTCCCATCCCACAGATTGCTGGAAAACAATTGGGATCGGGCCAAATCCACAGAGAGCAAGATTCGTCCATGGCCCATGAGGCCTCCCCAACATTCCACGGCCATCGCTGAATCAAAATCCAGAGATAAAAGCCTAAGCACTCGCCTCAGACTCGATTATTCTTCATATCCTGAAGAGTTCTTCAGATGAGAACCTACACGGCACTCGAAAGCACCCAAAATATATAGTCTAACCTGGGCACTAATGCTCTGTCTGACAACCTGAGGCCAGACCTCATGACCAACACCCAGACAGCTGACCGCACACTGAACACATCAGAACTGCCATAGCCTTAGGTCATCATCTCTTCCCTACCTCAGTTTTCAGGCTTCAGAACCTAGACCTTATCTCCAATCACTGCCCAGGGGTGAATGTGATGCAGAAATCAGAACTCTTCCTTATCCATGTCAAGAAACCTTGTGGTTGGCATGTTGTCCAACGTTCAGTGTAAGAGAAACCAGCCTTCACCCTGAGGCCCCGCCCATTTTTGATTGCGACGAGGACATAAACACGCATTGTGACCCTCAGCATGAGTCCTGTCCACTAGTATGTCCACTCAGGGGCTGGCCCATTAGATGTCATAATGGGCTGGAGATGTTCCTAGGCCCCAATTTTTAACCAGATTTCTGGTTGTCCAGTCGCCCCTCCCCAGGGCTCTACTTTGGAATCCCTCATTTTGTGGGACACCTGAGGTTCAAAAAAAAAACAAAACAAATCAACAACAACAGAACAACGGATTTCTTCCTTCCCACATAATGACCCAAAACTCTTTGGAAGGGGTCAAACCCCCTGAGAGTAAGACTCGTCCATTTCCCATGAAGTCACCGGGAAATTTCACGACCATGAGTGACACGATATCCAGAGACAAAAACTTGAGCAAGAGCCTCACACTCGCCCTTTTTTCATATCCCGAAGAGTTGTCCTCATGGTCTGTAGATCAGTCCTGCCATACTTATGACGCGAAACATAAGCCGAGTTTGTGTTTTCAGACAACTGTCCAAACTGCCCTGGCCTACCCACCCTACAGGCTCAGGCTCCAGGAGCCAAACCTGACGACTGTGCTTGCCCTCTCCAAGGGAATTGTATGTGCCCATTACAATGGCCACAACCCTACGAAGAGGATAAACCTCCAAAGTCCCTGAGGCCATCCCAATATTTGTGGCTTCCCAGGACAAACAGGGGCAATCTGGGCCCATCTGAGCACCTACCGGCACTCAGACCTGTAGACTGATGTCCCCAGAGGTAAAAAGGAACGAACAGGCCCCTCGGCACCTATCCGATCCATTGCTTTGGTTTCCAGGCATCTCTCCTCAGAGGCCTGGATTTCAATAACAGCATATGGCTGTTTATTGTCTTATCCATCAGAACTAATCTCATCTACACATGGGAAACTTGCACGATGGAGCTGTGTGAAAGCCTCTCTTTAGGAGAACAATTCAGAGCCCCTGTGCCACTGCTTCATTCCAAGGTCTCCATAGACACAAAATCATATTAGGACACATCCACGGGAGAGTCCATTTCAAGTCAGCCTCTTCAGTTGTTCCACGAGATCCAGCAGATCAAACCTCTCTTGTTGCCTGGAGACAATTGGAATGCGAGGTGGACTACGAAGCCATCCATCCTTAGAACCCTGCTCGGAATCGTTTCCTGAAGCCAACCAACAGGTCCTAATTTTCCTGCAGAAGAAACTTTTGCAGTTGGGAGCTTCTCACAACTCCCATCGTGGGAAAACCCCCAAGGCCTCGTGATCCACCCCCCCTTCAAGAAGGGGATATCAGGGACCGAAAGCCCCATGAGAGCGATCGTCTGATCCTCGGCCTGACATTAGATGCACGAGATCTCGAATCAGGTCTGTAGATTGTGCCTGCCATATCCTCACCCAGAAACCTAGGCCTAGCATGGGTTCTCAGACTTCCGTCCTCAGACTACTGGCCCACAAGCCCTCCAGTTTGGCAATCCAGAACTACAATGCAGCATTCTGCGTGACCTCCAGAAGAAAAACATAGCACTCTGGGGCTACCCAGAAACCACAAATGAGGATCAACCTGCATGCCTTTTGCCTGTACCTCAAATATACAGGCTGACCTGGGCACTAATGCCCTTTCTGATACAGCCTGAGACTGGAACTCCAGGCCCCACCCAGACAGCTGGCCGCACACGGAGCACATCGGACCCGTCATGGCCTTAGTTCGTCATCTCTTCCAAACCTCGGTTTCAGGCTTCAGAACCTAGACCTTATCTCCAATCACCGCCCGGGTTTGAAAAAATGATGCAGGAATCAGAACTCTTTCCCCATGACAAGAAATCTTGTGGTTGGCATGTTGTCCAAAGTTCAGTGTAGTTGAAAGCAGTGTGGCCCATGAGGCCCCGCCCATGCTTGCGGGCCATATTGGTCACAAACATACATTGTGATCCTCAGACTGAGCCCAGTACTCATGTAAGGCCTCTCAGTGGCTGGATGGAGAGAAAGCATGTTGGGCTTGCCATGCCCCTAGGCCGCAAGTTTTAAACATAGTTCGGTTTGTCCCTTCATTCTTCCACAGGGCTCTGCTTTGGAATTCCTCTTTTGGTGGGACACCTGAGGTAACAAACCTGAAAGGAGTCCTCCCATCCCACAGAATGACGAAAAACAATTGGGATCGGGCCAAGTCCACAGAGAGCAAGATTCGTCCATGGCCCGTGAGGCCTCCACAACATTCCACGGCCATCTCTGATACAAAATCCAGAGACAAAAGCCTGAGCCCGTGCTTCAGACTCGCGCATTCTTCATATCCTGAAGAGTTCTTCAGATAAGAACTTACACGGCACTCGAATGCACCCAAAATATATAGTCTAACCTTGGCACTAATGCACTGTCTGACAACCTGAGCCCGGACATCGTGACCAACACCCAGACAGCTGACCGCACACTGAGCTCATCAGACCCGCCATAGCCTTAGGACATCATCTCTTCCCTACCTCAGTTTTCAGGCTTCAGAACCTAGACCTTATCTCCAATCACTGCCCAGGGGTGACTGTGATGCAGAAATCAGAACTCTTCCTTACCCATGGCAAGAAACCTTGTGGTTGGTATGTTGTCCAACGTTCAGTGTAGGAGAAACCAGCATTCACCCTGAAGCCCCGCCCATGGTAGAGTGCAACGAGGGCATAAACATGCATTGTGACCCTCAGCGTGAGTCCTGTCCTCTAGAACGTCCTCTCAGTGGCTGGATCATTAGATGTCATAATGGACTTGACATGTCCCTATGCCCCAATATTTAACCAGATTTCTGGTTGTCCATTCGCCCCTCCCAAGGGCCCTACTCTGGAATCCCTCATTTGGTGGGACACCTGAGGTTGAAAAACAGAACAAAAAAAATCAACAACAACAGAACACGGACATTTTCCATCCCACAGAATGACCCCAAACTCTTTGGATGGGGCCATCCCCCCAGAGAGTAAGACTCGTCCATTTAACATGAAGTTACCCGGAAATTTCACGACCATGTGTGACACTATATTCACAGACAAATACGTGAGCAAGAGCCTCACACTCGCCCTTTTTTCATATCCCAAAGTGTTCTCCTCATGGTCTGTAGATCAGTCCTGCCATACCTATGACCCAAAACTTAAGACGAGTTTGTGTTTTCAGACAACTTTCCAAACAGCCCTGGCCTACACACCCTACAGGCTCATGCCCCTGGAGCCAAACCTGACGACTGTGATTGCCCTCTCCAAGGGAATTGTATGTGCCCATTCCAATGGCCACAACCCTCCTAAGAGTATAAACCTCCAAAGTCCTTGAGGCCATCCCAATATTGCGGCTTCCCAGGACAAATGGGGCATTCTGGGCCCATCTGAGCACCTACTTGCCCTCAGACCCTTAGACTGATGTGCCCAGAGGTAAAAAGGAATGAACAGGCCCCTAGGCACCTATCGCATCCATTGCTTTGGTTTCCAGGCATCTCTCCTCAGAGGCCTGGCTTTCAATAACAGCAAATGTCTGTTTCTTGACTCACCCATCAGAACAAATCTCATTTACACATGGGAAAATTGCACGATGGAGCTCTGTGAAAGCCTCTCTTTAGGAGAACCCTTCAGGGCCCCAGTGCCACTGCTTCATTCCAAGGTCTCCACACACAAAATCATATTAGGACACATACACGGGAGAGTCCATTTCAACTCAGCCTCCTCGGTTGCTCCCCCAGATCCAGCAGATCTAACCTGTTTTCTTGCTTGGAGACAATTGGAATGCGAGGTAGGCTTCCCAGCCATCCATCCTTAGAACCCCTGCTCTGAATCATTGTCCTGGAGCCAACCAAGAGGTCTCAATTGTCCTGTAGAAGAATCTTGCAGTTGGCAGCTTCTCACAACTCCCATCGTGGGAAAACCCCCCTTGGCCTCGTGATCCACCCCCCCCTTCAAGAAGGGGCCATCAGGGACAGAATACCCCACGAGAGCGATCGTCTGATCCTCGGCCTGACATGAGATGCATGATATCTCGATTCAGGTCTGTAGATTGTGCCTGCCATATCCTCACCCAGAAACCTAGGCCTGGCTTGGGTTCTCAGACTTCCGTCCACAGACTACTGGCCCACAAGCCCTCCAGTTTGGCAATCCAGAACTACAATGCAGCACTCAGCCTGCCCTCCAGAAGAAAAACATTGCCCTCTGGGGCTACCCAGAACGCCAAAATGAGTATCAACCTGCACGCCATTTCGGCTGTACCCCAAATATATAGGCTGACCTGGGCACTAATGCCCTTTCTAACACAGCCTGATCCTGGACCTCCGGGCCCCACCCAGACAGCTGGCCGCACACTGAGCACATCGGACCCGCCATGGCCTTAGGTCGTCATCTCTTCTCAACCTCGGTTTTCAGGCTTCAGAACCTAGACCTTATCTCCAATCAAAGCCCGGGTTTGAAAATGATGCAGAAATCAGAACTCTTTCCCCATGGCAAGAAACCTTGTGGTTGGCATGTTGTCCAAGGTTCAGTGTCGTTGAAACCAGTGTGGCCCATGAGGGTCCGCCCATGCTTGCGAGCCACATTCGTCACAAACACACATTGTGACCCTCAGCCTGAGCGCAGTCCTCAGGTAAGGCCTCTGATTGGCTGAATGGAGAGACAGCATATTGGGCTTGCCATGCCCCTAGGCCCCAAATTTTTAACCATAGTTCGTGTTGTCCCTACACTCTTCACCAGGGCTCTCCTTTGGAATTCCTCTTTTGGTGGGACACCTGAGGTAACAAACCTGAAAGGAGTCCTCCCATCCCGCAGATTGATGAAAAACAAATGGGATCGGGCCAAACCACAGAGAGCAAGATTCGTCCATGGCCCATGAGGCCTCCCCAACATTCCACGGCCATCGCTGATACAAAATCCAGAGACAAAAGCCTGAGCACGTGCCTCAGACTCGCTCATTCTTCATATCCTGAAGAGTTCTTCATATAAGAACCTACACGGAACTCGAAGGCACCCAAAATATATAGTCTAACCTGGGCACTGATGCACTCTCTGACAACCTGAGCCCGGACCTCGTGACCAACACCCAGACAGCTGACCGCACACTGAGCACATCAGACCCGCCATGGCATTTTGTCATATCTCGTCCCTACCTCAGTTTTCAGGCTTCAGAACTCAGACCTTATCTCCAATCACTGCCCAAGAGTCACTGTGATGCAGAAATCAGAACTCTTCCTTACCCATGGCAAGAAAAACCTTGTTGTTGGCATGTTGTCCAACGTTTAGTGAAGGAGAAACCAGATTTCACCCCTGACCCTGAAGCCCCGCCCATTCTTGAGTGCGATAAGGGCATAAACACGCATTGTGACCCTCAGCGAGAGTCCTGTCCTCTAGTACGTCCTCTCAGTGGCTGGAGCATTAGATATCATAATGGGCTGGACATGTCCATAGGCCCCAATTTTTAACCAGAATTCTGGTTGTCCAGTCGCCCCTCCCCAGGGCTCTACTCTGGAATCCCTCATTTGGTGGGACCCCTGAGGTTGAAAAACAAAACAAAAGAAATCAACAACAACCGAACAATGGACTTCTTCCATCCCACAGAATGACCCCAAACTCTTGGACGGGTCAAACCCCGTGAGAGTAAGACTCACCATTTCCCATGAATTCACCCGGAAATTTCACGACCATGAGTGATACGATATCCAGAGACAAAAACTTGAGCAACGCCTCACACTCGCCCTTTTTTCTTATCCCGAAGAGTTCTCCTCATGGTCTGTTGATCAGTGTGCCACACCTATGACCCGAAACATAAGCCGAGTATTATTTTCAGACAACTGTCCAAACAGCCGTGGCCTACACACCCTACAGGCTCATGCCCCTGGAGCCAAACCTGACGACTGTGCTTGCCCTCTCCAAGGGAATTGTATGTGCCCTTTCCAATGGCCACAACCCAACTAATAGGATAAACCTCCAAAGTCCCTGCGGCCATCCCAATATTTGTGGCTTCCCAGAGCAAACAGGGGCAATCTGGGCCCATCTGAGGACCTATCGGCTCTCAGACCAGTAAACTGACGTCCCCAGAGGTAAAAAGGAACGTACAGGACTAGGCACCTAACGGATCCATTGCTTTGGTTTCCAGGCATCTCTCCTCAGAGGCCTGGATTTCAATAAAAGCATATGGCTGTTTCTTGACTCACCCATAAGAACAAATCTCATCTACACATGGGAAACTTGCACGATGGAGCTGTGTGAAAGCCGCTCTTTCGGAGAACCCTTCAGGGCCCCAGTGCCACCGCTTCATTGCAAGGTCTCCATAGACACAAAATCATATTAGGACACATCCACGGGAGAGTCCATTTCAACTCAGGCTCCTCGGTTGCTCCCCCAGATCCAGCAGATCTAACCTGTCTTGTTGCTTGGAAACAATTGGACTGCGAGGTGGGCTACCCCAGCCATCATCCTTAGAACACTGCTCGGAATCGTTATCCTGGAGCCAACCAAAAGGTCTCAATTGTCCTGCAGAAGAATCTTTGCAGTTGGGCGCTTCTCACAACTCCCATCGTGGGAAAACCCCCCAAGGCCTCGAGATCCACCCCCCCTTCAAGAAGGGGCCATCAGGGACAGAATGCCCCACGAGAGCGATCGTCGGATCCTCGGCCTGACATTAGATGCACGATATCTCGATCAGGTCTGTAGATTGTGCCTGCCATATCCTCACCCAGAAACCTAGGCCTAGCTTGGGTTCTCAGACTTCCGTCCTCCGACTACTGGCCCACAAGCCCTCCTTTTTGGCAATCCAGAACTACAATGCAGCACTCAGCTTGCCCTCCAGAAGAAAAACATTGCCCTCTGGGGCTACCCAGAACGCCAAAATGAGTATAAACCTGCACGCCATTCGGCTGTACCCCAAATATATAGGCTGACCTGGGCACTAATGCCCTTTCTGAGACAGCCTGAACCTGGACTTCCTGGCCCCACCCAGACTGCTGGCCACACACTGAGCACATCGGACTCGCCATGGCCTGAGGTCGTCATCTCTTCTCAACCTCGGTTTTCAGGCTTCTGAACCTAGAACTTATCTCTAATCACGGCCCTGATTTGAAAATGATGCAGAAATCAGAACTCTTTCCCCATGGCAAGAAACCTTGTGGTGGCATGTTCTCCAAGGTTCAGTGTAGTTGAAACCAGTGTGGCCCATGAGGCCCCGCCCATGCTTGCGGGCCACATTGGTCACAAACTCACATTGTGACAATCAGCCTGAGCCCAGTCCTCAAGTAAGGCCTCTCAATGGCTGGATCGAGAGACAGCATATTGGGCTTGTCATGCCCCTAGGCCCCAATTTTTAACCATAGTTCGGGTTGTCCGTTCACTCTTCCCCAGGGCTCTGCCTTGGAATTCCTCTTTTGGTGGGACACCTGATGTAACAAACCTGAAAGGAGTCCTCCAATCTCACAGGTTGACGGAAAACATTTGGGATCGGGCCAAGTCCACCGAGAGCAAGATTAGTCCATGGCCCATGAGGCCTCCCCAACATTTCACGGCCATCGCTGATACAAAATCCAGAGACAAAAGCCTCAGCACGCGCCTCAGACTCGCGCATTCTTCATATCCTGAAGAGTTCTTCAGATAAGAACTTACACGGCACTCGAATGCACCCAAAATATATAGTCTAACCTTGGCACTAATGCACTGTCTGAAAACCTGAGCCCGGACCTCGTGACCAACACCCAGACAGCTGACTGCACATTGAGCTCATCAGACCCGCGATGGTCTTAGGTCATCATTTCTTCCCTAACTACGTTTTCAGGCTTCAGAACCTAGACATTATCTCCAATCACTGTGCAGGGGTGACTGTGATGCAGAACTCAGAACTCTTCCTTACCCATGGCAAGAAACCTTGTGGTTGGCATGTTGTCCAATGTTCAGTGTAGGAAAAACCAGCATTCACCCTGAGGCCCCGCCCATTCTTGAGCGCAACGAGGGCATAAGCACGCATTGTGACCCTCAGTGTGAGTCCTGTCCTCTAGTACGTCCTCTCAGTGGCTGGACCATTAAATGTCATAATGGGCTTGACATGTCCCTAGGCCCCAATTTTTAACCAGATTTCTAGTTGTCCAGTCGCCCCTCCCCAGGGCTCGACTCTGGAATCCCTCATTTGGTGGGACACCTGAGGTTGAAAAACAAAACAAACAAATCAACAACAACAAACCAACGGACTTCTTCTATCCCACAGAATGACCCCAAACTCTTTGGACGGGGCCAAACCCACAGAGAGTAAGATTCGTCCATTTCCCATGAAGTCACTCGAATATTTCACGATCATGAGTGACACGATATCCAGAGACAAAAACTTGAGCAAGAGCCTCACATTCGCCCTTTTTTCATATCCCGAAGAGTTCTCCTCATGGTCTGTAGATCAGTGCTGCCATGGTCTGTAGATCAGTGCTGTAGATCAGTGCTGGAGCTTCTCACAACTCCCATCGTGGGAAAACCCCCAATGCCTCGAGATCCACCCCCCCTTCAAGAAGGGGCCATCAGGGACCGAATGTCCAACCTGAGCGATCGAATGTTCCTCGCCCTGACTTCACATGCACGAGATCTCGATTCAGGTCTGTAGATTGTGCCTGCCATATCCTCACCCAGAAAACTCAGCCTAGCTTGGGTTCTCAGACTTCCGTCCTCAGACTACTGGCCCACAAGCCCTCCAGTTTGGCAATGCAGAACTACAATGCAGCATTCTTTTTTTTTTTAATTTTTTATTTTGATAAACATATATTTTTATCCCCAGGGGTAAAGGTCTGTGAATCACCAGGTTTACACACTTCACAGCACTCACCAAATCACATACCCTCCCCAATGTCCATAATCCCACCCCCTTCTCCCAAATCCCCTCCCCCCAGCAACCCTCAGTTTGTTTTGTGAGATTAAGAGTCACTTATGGTTTTTCTCCCTCCCAATCCCATCTTGTTTCATTTATTCTTCTTCTACCCACTTAAGCCTCCATGTTGTATCACCACTTCCTCATATCAGGGAGATCATATGATAGTTGACTTTCTCTGCTTGTCTTATTTCGCTAAGCATGATACGCTCTAGTTCCATCCACGTTGTTGCAAATGGCAAGATTTCATTTCTTTTGATGGCTGCATAGTATTCCATTGTGTATATATACCACATCTTCTTGATCCATTCATCTGTTGATGGACATCTAGGTTCTTTCCATAGTTTGGCTATTGTGGACATTGCTGCTATAAACATTCGGGTGCATGTGCCCCTTTGGATCACTACATTTGTATCTTTAGGGTAAATACCCAATAGTGCAATTGCTGGGTCATAGGGCAGTTCTATTTTCAACATTTTGAGGAACCTCCATGCTGTTTTCCAGAGTGGCTGCACCAGCTTGCATTCCCACCAACAGTGTAGGAGGGTTCCCCTTTCTCCGCATCCTCGCCAGCATCTGTCATTTCCTGACTTGTTGATTTTAGCCATTCTGACTGGTGTGAGGTGATATCTCATTGTGGTTTTGATTTGTATTTCCCTGATGCCGAGTGATATGGAGCACTTTTTCATGTGTCTGTTCGCCATCTGGATGTCTTCTTTGCAGAAATGTCTGTTCATGTCCTCTGCCCATTTCTTGATTGGATTATTTGTTCTTTGGGTGTTGAGTTTGCTAAGTTCTTTATAGATTCTGGACACTAGTACTTTATCTGATATGTCGTTTGCAAATATCTTCTCCCATTCTGTTAGTTGTCTTTTGATTTTGTTAACTCTTTCCTTTGCTGTGCAAAAGCTTTTGATCTTGATGAAATCCCAGTAGTTCATTTTTTCCCCTTGCTTCCCTTGCCTTTTGCGTTGTTCCTAGGAAGATGTTGCTGCGGCAGAGGTCGAAGAGGTTGCTGCCCGTGTTCTGCTCAAGGATTTTGATGGATTCCTTTCGTACATTGAGGTCCTTCATCCATTTTGAGTCTATTTTTGTGTGTGTGGTGTAAGGGAATGGTCCAATTTCATTTTTCTGCATGTGGCTGTCCAATTTTCCCAGCACCATTTATTGAAAAGGCTGTCTTTTTTCCATTGGACATTCTTTCCTGCTTTGTCGAAGATTAGTTGACCATAGATTTGAGGGTCTATTTCTGGGCTCTCTATTCTGTTCCATTGATCTATGTGTCTGTTTTTGTGCCAGTACCATGCTGTCTTGATGATGACAGCTTTGTAATAGAGCCTGAAGTCCGGAATTGTGATGCCACCAACGTTGGCTTTCTTTTTCAATATCCCTTTGGCTATTCGAGGTCTTTTCTGGTTCATATAAATTTTAGAATTATTTTAGGCCCCAATTTTAACCATAGTTCGGGTTGTCCCTACACTCTTCCGCAGGGTTCTGCTTTGGAATTCCGCTTTTGGTGGGACACCTGATGTAACAACCCTGAAAGGAGTACTCCATCCAACAGATTGACGAAAAACAATTGGGATTGGGCCAAATCCACAGAGAGGAAGATTCGTCCATGGCCCATGAGGCCCCCTCGATATTCCTCGGCCATCGCGGAAACAAAATCCAGAGACAAAAGCCTGAGCAAGCACCTCAGACTCGCACTATCTTCATATCCTGAAGATGTCTTCTCATGGTTTGTAGATCGGGCCTGCCATACCTACGTTCCCAAACATAAGCTGAGTTTGTGTTTTCAGACTTCTGTCCTCAAAGTCCTGGGCCACACACCATCCAGGCTGGGGACCCTGGAGCCACACATTAGGACTGTGCCTACCCAATCCATGGGAATTCTGCCCATTCCATTGTCCAAAATCGTACAAATTAGGAGAACCCTCCAAAGTCCCTGAGGCCATCCCAATAGTTTAGGTCGCCAGGGACAAAAAAGGTCAGTCTGACACCAGCTGAGCATCTACCTCCACTTATACCCTAGATGGATATCCCCAGAGAAGAAGATGGAACCAGACAGGACCCTAGGCCAAAATCAGATCCATTGCTTTGGTTTACAGGCATGTCTCCTCAAAACCCTGGGTTCCAATACAAGCATTGGGGTTTTCCTGAGGCACCCATCAGAACCAAACTCGTCTCCTCAAGGAAACTTGTGCATGGGAGCTATGTCAAAAGCTGAGGAGAATACTTCAGGGTCCCGGTGCCACCGCAACATTCCAAGGCCCTCATGGACACAAACACACATTAGACCCATCCTCAGGAAAGTCCATTTCAACTCAGCCTCCCTGGTTGCTCCCGCAGAGCCATCAGATCTAAACTGTCTAGTCGCTAGGAGACAATTGGAATGCGAGGCGGGCTTCCCAGGCATCCAGCACTCTGCCTGCCCTCTAGAAAAAATATATTGCCTAATGAGCTGCCCAGGCAGCTGAAATGAGAATAAACCTACAAGGCACTCGTATGTACCCAAATTATAGAGTCTAAACTGGGCAGTAATGCACTGTCTGACACAACGTGAGCCAGAACCTCCTGATAAACACCCAGACAGCTGACCGCACACTGAGCACATCAGACCCGCCATGGCGTAAGGTCATCATCTCTGCCCTACCTCAGTTTTCAGGCTTCAGAACCTAGACCATATCTCCAATCACTGCCCAGGGGTGACTGTGATGCAGAAATCAGACTCCAGCTTACCCATGGCAAGAAACCTTTTGGTTGCCATGTTGTCCTACATTCAGTGTAGGAGAAACCAGTATTCACACTGAGGACCTGCCCATTCTTGTGTGCGACGAGGGCATAAAAACGCATTGTGAACCTCAGCATGATTCCTGTCCTCTAGTACGTCCTCTCAGTGGCTGGACCACTAGATGTCATAATGGGCTTGACATGTCCCTAGGCCCCAAATTTATCCAGATTTCTGGTTGTCCGTCGCCCCTACCCAGGGCTCTACTCTGGAATCCCTCATTTAGTGGGACATCTGAGGTTGAAAACCAAAACAAAACAAATCAACAACAGCAAAAAAACGGACTTCTTCCATCCCACAGAGTGAGGCCAAAATCCTTGGACGGGGCCAAACCCCTAGAGAGTAGACTCGTCCATTTCCCATGAAGTCACCCGGAAATTTCAGGACCATGAGTGACATGATATTTAGAGACAAAAACTTGAGCAAGAGCCACACACTCGCCCATTTTTCATATCCCAAAGAGTTCTCCTAATGGTCTTTAGATCAGTCCTGCCATACCTATGACCCGAAACATAAGCCGAGTTTGTGTTTTCAGACAACTGTCCCAACAGCACTGGCCTACACGCCCTACAGGCTCAGGCCCCTGAGGCCAAACCTGACGACTGTGCTTGCCCTCTCCATGGGATTTGTATATGTCATTCCAATGGCCACAACCCTACTAATAAGTTAAACCTCCAAAATTCCTGAGGCCATCCCAATAGTTGTGGCTTCCCAGGACAAACAGGGCAATCTGAAGCCATCTGAGCACCTACCTGCACTCAGTCCCGTAGACTGATGTCCCCAGAGGTAATAAGGAGTGAACAGGCACCTAGGCAGCTTTCGGATCCATTGCTTTGGTTTGCAGGCATCTCTCCTCAGAGGCTTGGATTTCAAAACCAGCATATGGCTGTTTCGTGACTCACCCATGAGAAAAAATCTCATGTACACATGGGAAACTTGCACGTTGGAGCTGTGTGAAAGCCTCTGTTTAGGAGAACCCTTCAGGGCCACAGTGCCACCGCATCATTCCAAGGTCTCCATAGACACAAAATCATATTAGGACACAACCACGGGAGAGTCCATTAAAACTAAGCCTCCACTGTTGCTCCCCCAGATCCAGCAGGTCTAACCTCTCTTGTTGCTTGGAGACAATTGGAATGCGAAGTGGGCTACCCAGCCATCCAGCCTTAGAAGCCTGCTCGGAATCGTTGGCCTGGAGCCAATTAACAGGTCTCAATTGTCGTGCAGAAGAATCTTTGCAGTTGGCAGCTTCTCACAAGTCCCATCGTGGGAAAACCCCCATGGCCACGTGATCCACCGCCCCTTCAAGAAGGGGCCATCAGGGACAGAATGTCCAACCTGAGCGATCATCTGATCCTCGCCCTGACTTCAGATGCACGAGACCTCGATTCAGGTCTGTAGATTGTGCCTGCCAAATCCTCACCCAGAAACCTAGGCCTAGCTTGGGTTCTCATACTACCGTCATCAGACTACTGGCCCACAAGCCCTCCAGTTTGGCAATCCAGAACTACAATGCAGCATTCTGCCTGCCCTCCAGAAGAAAAAACATTGCCCTCTGGGGCTACCCAGAATCCCCAAATGAAGATCAACCTGCACGCAATTCGGCTCTACCCCAAATATATAGGCTGCCCTGGGCACTAATGCCCTTTCTGACACAGCCTGAGCCTGGACATCCTGGCCCCAACCAGACAGCTGGCCGCACACTGAGCACATCGGACCCGCCATGGCCTTAGGTCGTCATTTCTTCTCAACCTCGGTTTACAGGCTTCAGAACCTAGACCTTATCCCCAATCACGGCCCGGGTTTGAAAATGATGCAGACATCAGAACTCTTTCCCCATGGCAAGAAATCTTGTGGTTGGCATGTTGTCCAAGGGTCAGTGTACTTGAAACCAGTGTGCCCCCCTGAGGACCCGCCCATGCTTGCGGCACACATTGGTCACAAAAACACATTGTGACCGTCAGCCTGAGCCCAGTCCTCAGGTAAGGCCTCTCAGCGGCTGGATGGAGAGACAGCATATTGGGCTTGCCATGCCCCTAGGGCCCAATTTTTAACCATAGTTCGGGTTGTCCCTTCACTCTTCCCCAAAGCTCTGCTTTGGAATTCCTCTTTGGTGAGACACCTGAGGAAACAAACCTGAAAGGAATCCTCCCATCCCACAGATTGACGAAAAACAATTGGGATCGGGCCAAGTCCACAGAGAGCAAGATTCGTCCATGGCCCTAGAGGCCTCTCCAACATTCCACGGCCATCGCTGATACAAAATCCAGAGACAAAAGCCTGATCACGCGACTCAGACTCGCTCATTCTTCATATCCTGAAGAGTTCTTCAGATAAGAACCTACACGGCACTCGAATGCACCCAATATATATAGTCTAACCTGGGCACTAATGCACTGTCTGACAACCTGAGCCCGGACCTCGTGACCAACACCCAAACAGCTGACCGCACACTGAGCACATCAGACCCGCCATGGCCTTAGGTCATCATCTCTTCCCTACCTCAGTTTTCAGGCTTCAGAACCTAGACCCTATCTCCAATCACTGCCCAGCGGTGACTGTGATGCAGAAATCAGAACTCTTCCTTACCCATGGCAAGAAACCATGTGGTTGGCATGCTGTCCAACGTTCAGTGTAGGAGAAACCAGCATTCACCCTTAGGCCCCGCCCATTTTTGAGTGCGACGAGGGCATAAACACGCATTGTGTCCCTCAGCGTGAGTACTGTCCTCTAGTACGTCCTCTCAGTGGCTGGACCATTAGATGTCATAATGGGCTTCACATGTCCCTAGGCCCCAATTTTTAACCAGATTACTGGTTGTCCAGTCGCCCCTCCCCAGGGCTCTACTCTGGAATCCCTCATTTTGTAGGACACCTGAGTTTGAAAAACAAAACAAAAGAAATCAACAACAACAGAGCAACGGACTTCTTCCATCCCACAGAATGACTCCAAACTCTTTGGACGGGGCCAAACCCCCAGAGAGTAAGACTCACCCATTTCCCCTGAAGTCACCCGGAAATTTCACGACCATGATTGACACGATATCCAGAGACAAAAGTTGAGCAGTGCCTCACACTCACCCTTTTTTCATATCCCGAAGAGTTCTCCTCATGGTCTGTAGATCAGTCCTGCCATACCTATGACCCGAAACATAAGCCGAGTTTGTGTTTTCAGGCAACTGTCCAAACAGCCCTGGCCTACACACCCTACAGTCTCAGGCCCCTAGAGCCAAACCTGACGAATGTGATTGCCCTCTCAAAGGGAATTGTATCTGCCCATTCCAATGGCCACAACCCACCTAAGAGTATAAACCTCCAAAGTCCCTGAGGCCATCCCAATATTTGTGGCTTCCCAGGACAAATGGGGTAATCTGGGCTCATCTGAGCACATACCGGCACTGAGACCCGTAGACTGATGTCCCCAGAGGTAAAAAGGAACGAACAGGCCCCTAGGCACCTACCTATCGGTTCCATTGCTTTGGTTTCCAGGCATCTCTCCTCAGAGCCCTAGATTTCAATAACAGCTTATGGCTGTTTCTTGTCTCACCCATCAGAGTGTCCATTTCAACTCAGCCTCCTCGGTTGCTCCCTCAGATCCAGCAGATCTAACCTGACTTGTTGCTTGGAGACAATTGGAATGCGAGGTGGGCTACCCAGCAATCCATCCTTAAACCCTGCTCGGATTCGTTGTCATGGAGCCAACCAACAGGTCTCAATTGTTCTGAAGAACCATCTTTGCAGTTGGAAGCTTCTCACAACCTCCATCGTGGGAAAACACTCATGGCCTCGTGATCCACCCCCCCTTCAAGTAGGGGCCATCAGCGACAGAATTTCAAACCTGAGCGATCGTCTGTTCCTCGCCCTGACTGCAGATGCACGATATCTCGATCAGGTCTGTAGACTGTGCCTGCCATATCCTCACCCAGAAACCTAGGCCTAGCTTGGGTCCTCGGATTTCCGTCCTCAGACTTCTGGCCCACAAGCCCTCCAGTTTGGCAATCCAGAACTACAATGCAGCACTCTGCCTGCCTTCC
Organism: Mustela putorius furo; assembly: GCF_011764305.1. NCBI lineage: Eukaryota > Metazoa > Chordata > Mammalia > Carnivora > Mustelidae > Mustela > Mustela putorius. The sequence continues at coordinate 112,159 of NW_025422271.1, read as the reverse complement.
AGAAAAAAACATTGCCCTCTGGGCTACCCAGAAACCACAAATGAGGATGAACCTGCACGGCATTCGGCTGTACCCCAAATATATAGGCTGACCTGGGACCTAATGCTCTTTCTGACACGGCCTGAGCCTGTACTTCCTGGCCCCACCCAGGCAGCTGACCGCACAATGAGCACATCGGACCCACCATGGCCTTAGGTGGTCATCTCTTCTCAACCTCGATTTTCAGGCTTCAGAACTTAGACCTTATCTCCAATCACGGCCCGGGTTTGAAAATGTGCAGAAATCAGAACTCTTTCCCCATGGCAAGAAACCTTGTGGTTGGCATGTTGTCCAAGGTTCAGTGTCGTTGAAACCAGTGTGGCCCAAGAGGCCCCACACATGCTTGAGGCCCACATTGTTCACAAACACACATTGTGACCCTCAGCCTGAGCCCAGTCCTCAGGTAAGGGATCTCATTGGCTGGATGGAGAGACAGCATATTGGGCTTTCCATGCCCCTAGGCCCCCATTTTTAACCATAGTTCGCTTTGTCCCTTCACTCTTCCCCAGGGCTCTGCTTTGGAATTCCTCTTTTGGTGGGACACCTGAGGTAACAAACCTGAAAGGAGTCCTCCCATCCCACAGATTGACGAAAAACAATTGGGATCGGGCCAAGTCCACAGAGAGCAAGATTCGTCCACGGCCCATGAGGCCTTCCCAACATTCCACGGCCATCGCTGATACGAAATCCAAGGACAAAATGCTGAGCACGCGCCTCAGACTGGCTCATTTTTAATATCCTGAGGAGTTCTTCAGATAAGAACCTACACGGCACTCGAATGCACCCGAAATATATAGTCTAACCTGGGCACTAATGCACTGTCTGACAACCTGAGCCCGGACCTCGTGACCAACACCCAGACAGCTGACCGCACACTGAGCACATCAGACCCGCCATGGCGTAATATCATCATCTCTTCCCTACCTCAGTTTTCAGGCTTCAGAACCTAGACCTTATCTCCAATCACTGCCCAGGGGTGACTGTGATACAGAAATCAGAACTCTTCCTTACTCAAGGCAAGAAACCTTGTGGTCGGCATGTTGTCCAACGTTCAGTGTAGGAGAAACCAGCATTCACCCTGAGGCCCTGCCCATTCTTGAGTGCGACTAGGGCATAAACACGCATTTTGACCCTGAGCGTGAGTCCTGTCCTCTAGTACGTCCTCTCAGTGGCTCGACCATTAGATGTCATAATGGGCTTGACATGTCCCTAGGCCCCAATTTTATCCAGATTTCTGGTTGTTCAGTCCCCCTACCCAGGGCTCTACTCAGGAATCACTCATTTGGTGGGAAACCTGAGGTTGAAAAACAAAACAAAAGAAATCAACAACAACAGAACAACGGACTTCTTCCATCCCACAGAACGACCCCAAACTCTTTGGACGGGGCCAAACTCCTAGAGAGTATGACTCGTCCATTTCCCATGAAGTCACCCGGAAATTTCACGACCATGAGTGACACGATTTCCAGAGACAGAAAGTTGAGCAAGAGCCTCACACTCGCCCTTTTTTCATATCCCGAAGAGTTCTCCTCATGGTCTGTAGATCAGTCCTGCCATACCTATGACCCCAAACATAAGCCGAGGTTGTGTTTTCAGACAACTGTCCAACTAGCCCTGGCCTACACACCCCACAGGCTCAGGCCCCTGGAGCCAAACCTGACGACTGTGCTTGCCCTCTCCAAGGGAATTGTGTGTGCCCATTCCAATGGCCACAACCCTATTAATAGGATAAACCTCCAAATTCCCTGAAGCCATCCCAATATTTGTTGCTTCCCAGGACAAACAGGGGCAATTTTGGCCCATGTGAGCACATACCGGCACTCAGACCCGTAGACTGATGTCCCCAGAGCTAAAAAGGAACGAACAGGCCCCTAGGCACCTATCGGATCCATTGCTTTGATTTCGAGGCATCTGTCCTCAGAGGCCTGGATTTCAATAACAGCATATGGCTGTTCTTCACTCACCCATCAGAACAAATCTCATCTACACATGGGAAACTTGCACGATGGAGCTGTGTGTAAGCCTCTCTTTAGGAGAACCCTTCAGGGCCCCAGTGCCACTGCTTCATTCCAAGGTCTCCATAGACACAAAATCATATTAGGACACATCCACGGGAGAGTCCATTTCAATTCAGCCTCCTCGATTGCTCCCCCAGATCCAGCAGATCTAACCTGTCTTGTTTCTTGGAGACAATTGGAATGCGAGGTGGGCTATCCAGCCATCAATCCTGAGAACCCTGCTCGGAATCGTTGTCCTGGAGCAACCGAAGGGTCTCAATTGTCCTGCAGAAGAATCTTTGCAGTTGGGAGCTTCTCACAACTCCCATCATGGGAAAACACCCATGGCCTCGTGATCCACCCCCCCTTCAAAAAGGGGCCATCATGGGAGTTCTGATTTCTACAACACAGTCACCACTGGGCAGTGATTGGAGATAAGGTCTAGGTTCTGAAGCCTGAAAACTGAGGTAGGGAAGAGATGATGACCTAAGGCCATGGCGGGTCTGATGTGCTCAGTGTGCGGTCAGCTGTCTGGGTGTTGGTCACGAGGTCCGGGTTCAGGTTGTCAGACAGTGTATTAGTGCCCAGGTTAGACTATATATTTTGGGTGCCTTCGAGTGCCGTGTAGGTTCTTATCTGAAGAACTCTTCAGGATATGAAGAATGAGCGAGTCTGAGGCGTGTGCTCAGGCTTTTGTCTCTGGATTTTGAATCAGCATTGGCCGTGGAATGTTCCTGAATGGGAGGGGGGGGGAACACGAGGCCATCGGGCTTCTCCCAATGGGAGTTGTGAGAAGCTCCCAACTGCAAAGATTCTTCTGCAGGACAATTGAGACCTGTTGGTTGGCTCCAGGACAACGATTCCGAGCAGGGTTCTAAGGATGGATGGCTGGGTAGCCCACCTCGCATTCCAATTGTCTCCAATCAACAGGACAGGTTAGATCTGCTGGATCTGGGGGAGCAAACGAGGAGGCTCTGTTGAAATGGACTCTCCTGTGGATGTGTCCTAATATGATTTTGTGTCTATGGAGACCTTGGAATGATGCGGTGGCACTGGGGCCCTGAAAGGTTCTCCTAAAGAGGGGCTTTCACACTGCTCCATCGTGCAAGTTTCCCATGTGTAGATGAGTTTTGTTCTGATGGGTGAGTCAAGAAACAGCCATATGCTGTTATTGAAATCCAGGCCTCTGAGGAGAGATGCCTGGAAGCCAAACCAATGGATCCGATAGGTGCCTAGGGGCCTGTTCTTTCCTTTTTAATCTGTGGACATCCGTCTACGTGTCTGAGTGCCGGTAGGTGCTCAGATGGGCCCAGATTGCCCCTGTTTGTCCTGGGACACCACAAATATTGGGATGGCCTCAGGGATTTAGGAGGTTTATCTTATAAGTACGGTTTTGGCCATTGGAATGGGCACATACAATTCCCTTGGAGATGGCTAGCACAGTCGTCAGGTTTGGCTCCAGGGGCCTGAACCTGTAGGATGTGTAGGCCACGGATGTTTGGACAGTTGTCTGAAAACAGAAACTCGGCTTATGTTTCGGGTCATAGGTATGGCAGGACTGATCTACAGACCATGAGGAGAACTCTTCGGGATATGAAAAAATGGCGAGTGTGAGGCTCTTGCTCAAGTTTTTGTCTCTGGATATCGTGCCACTCATGGTCGAGAAATTTCCGGGTGACTTCATGGGAAATGGACGCGTCTTACTCTCTGGGGTTTTGGCCCCGTCCAAAGAGTTTGGGGTCATTCTGTGGGATGGAAGAAGTCCGTTGCTCTGTTGTTGTTGATCTGTTTTGTTTTGTTTTTCAACCTCAGGTGTCCCACCAAATGAGGGATTCCAGAGTAGAGCCCTGGGGAGGGGCGACTGGACAACCAGAAATCTGGTTAAAAATTGGGGCCTAGGGACATGTCAAGCCCATTATGACATCTAATGGTCCAGCCACTGAGAGGACGTACTAGAGGACAGGACTCACGCTGAGGGTCACAATGCGTGTTTATGCCCTCGTCGCACTCAAGAATGGGCGGGGCCTCAGGGTGAATGCTGGTTTCTCCTACACTGAACGTTGGATAACATGCCAACCACAAGTTTTCTTGCCATGGGTAAGGAAGTGTTCTGATTTCTGCATCACAGTCACCCCTGGGCAGTGATTGGAGATAAGGTCTAGGTTCTGTAGCCTGAAAACTGAGGTAGGGAAGAGATGATGACCTAAGGCCTTGTCGGGTCGTTGTGCTCAGTGTGCGGTCAGCTGTCTGGGTGTTGGTCAAGAGTTCCGGGCTCAGGTTTTCAGATATTGCATTAGTGCCCAGGTTAGACTATATAGTTTGGGTGCCTTCGAGTGCCGTGTAGGTTCTTATCTGAAGAACTCTTCAGGATATGAAGAATGAGCGAGTATGAGGAGTGTGCTCAGGCTTTTGTCTCTGGATTTTGTAACAGCGATGGCCGTGGAATTTTGGGAAGCCTCATGGGCCATGGACGAATCTTGGTCTCTGTGGATTTGGCCCGATCCCAATTGTTTTTCGTCAATCTGTGGGATGGGACGACTCCTTTCAGGTTTATTACCTCAGATGTCCCACTAAAAGAGGAATTCCAAAGCAGAGCCCTGGGTAAGAGTGAAGGGACAAACGAACTATGGTTAAAAATTGGGGCCTGGGGGCATGGCAAGCCCAATATGCTGTCTCTCCATCCAGCCACTGAGAGGCCTTACCTGAGGACTGGGCTCAGGCTGAGGGTCACAATGTGTGTCTGTGACCAATGTGGCCCGCAAGCATGGGCGGGGCCTCATGGGCCACACTGGTTTCAAGTACACTGAACCTTGGACAACATGCCAACCACAAGGTTTCTTGCCATGGGGAAAGAGTTCTGATTTCTGCATCATTTTCAAACCCGGGCCTTAATTGGAGATAAGGTCTAGGTTCTTAAGCCTGAAAACTATGGTTGAGAAGAGATGACGACCTAAGGCAATGTCGGGTCCTGTGGAGAGCCATCCAGCAGATGCAAGGAGTCACGTAGATGGGAGTGCCTGAAGATTGAGGAACTGAGAATGTTTGGTTTAGGAGGATGTGGGTGCGCTCGTGGCTGACGCACACAGCACCAGGAGCCAAGAGATAAATGCATGATCACCGCTAGAGAACAATAGAGTCCTGTATGGTTACATAAGGGTCCACAAGGACACTGCGTGCACGGCGTTATGATTGGCCAAATAGGGAGGCAAGAACGGGTGAACTTCGTGAATAAATAGTGCTGTAAGTGCTTGGTGCGGCGCGGCCGCCATTACTCATAAAAGAAGCTTGCCACTCACCTCGTCTGCGGGTCGTTTTTGCGGGCCTAGAGCGACAACTGGTGCCGAAACCCGGCATCCCTATCTCCAGACGCAGAACGAGGATCGAGATAAGAGCAACGATAAGGTAAAGAGTGCACCTATTTCTGTCTATTGACAGGGAAGTTCCCTGAAGACGATCGGACGTAAGGGTGTTTATGAAGTTCTTCAGGGACGATAAGAAGTTCCCCATAGACGATAAGACGTTAGGGTGTTTGTGAAGTTCTACGGGGACGATAAGGTAAAGTTTCCTCGGAATGGGGAACGATCTTTCTCGCTTGGAGGACTCCTTAAAAGATGTCCTCAAGACGAACGGTACCCCCTTAAAGGCAAAAACAGCGAGGGCCTTTTTGAAAGAAGTAGAAGAGATTGCCCCCTGGTTTATTGAAGAAGGGCTCCTAAATGTGCCACAATGGGAAAACCTGGGTGAGGACTTAAAACGCTGCCCCTCTACATCCCCGGGGACTCTAGCTGTGTGGTCCTTGGTGAAGGTATGTTTGCAATCCCCCCGAGGGCCCTTGCAGCGAGCTGTATGACAGGGGGGCAAAGTCCTTGAGCAAATGAAGGAAGAGTCCCGTAAGGGCTCCCCCCGAGATTCTGAATCCGAAAGCGAAAGCTCAGAAGGGATGTCCGAACGCGAGTTACAGGAGCTAGGAAAAATAGAGGCAAATAAAGAAGAAAAGGGAATCTCCCGGTCTCCAGACAGACTTGGAGACCGTGAGGCAGCAACTTGAGGAAAAGAAGGTGGAATTGCAAAAGGCATTAGGAGAATTAAGAGTGCAGAGAGAAGTAATGGCGCAGCTGAAAACAGGGGCGGAAGCCGCAGTTGTGGCGCAGTCGAAATTAAAAACGGAAGTTACACCGCTTCCGCATTCTAGCCCCATGGCGCCACCCCATGAGTGGCCCCCGCCTTATAGGCCCAGCTGCGCCAAGACGTGCTATTGTTCGGGCTGTACCGCGGAAAATTGGAGAGAGGTCCTTGGCCCAGGAAAAGGCTTTTTTCCAGTGTTAGAAGATCAGAATCAGCAGAGGTACCACCAGCCACTAGATTTCAAGTTGGTAAAGCAGCTTAAGGAGGCAGTCAGCGCCTATGGACCCCAGGCAGCTTTCACTGTCTCCCTTGTGGAGTCGCTGGGAACACTTTACCTCGCTCCTGAGGATTGGGCTAACTTGACCAGAGCGGTATTAAGTGGAGGACAATATCTAGAATGGAAAATCCAAAATCAGGACAATTGTCAGGACACAGCTCGGAGAAATGCGGCCGCAGGTAACCCACAATGGAGTTTGGAAATGCTGGCGGGCACGGGGCCATACCTTGGGGCCCATGTGCAGAGTACATACCCCCCTGCGGTGTATCAACAGGTAGCTACGGCAGCCCTCAAGGCTTGGAAGACTTTGAGAGGGGCAGGAGACTTGCAAGGCCAATTATCCAAAGTATTGCAAGGGCCTAACGAGCCCTATGCTGATTTTGTGGACAGGTTGATACAGACCGCAGGTAGAATGTTCGGGGATGTTGATACAGCAATGCCACTTATCAAGCAGTTAGCCTATGAGAATGCCAATAAATGGTGTAGAGAGGCTATCAGACCCTGGAGATCAAAGGACTTATCAGCCTACATCAAAGTCTGTAGAGATATAACGGGGCCTATAATTCAGGGACAGGTTATGGCAGCGGCATTCGCACAAGCCATGTACGGCCAGGAAGGAGTCCGCCCCAAAGGATTCTTTCAATGTGGCCAGGAAGGACACGTTAAGAGGAATTGCCCGCAGCGTGGAACCCAGGCAGGAAGAGGGCACCCAAAAGTACCGCCAGAAGGTTTAAGGCCTCGGCGTTGCCCGCGATGTAGGAAGGGAAATCACTGGGCACATGAATGTTGCTACATGGAGGACACTGAGGGGAACCCGTTGCCTCCTAACAACTGGGGGATTCAAAAAACGGGAGGCAGGTCCCCACCCCCCGGGGCCCGAATCAAATGTACGGGGTGGCAATGTCCCTACCTACCAAGCCGCGATGGGTTTTCCCACCCTCCGATCAGGGGAGTCAATCCACGCAGGGCCCAGGAGAGCCACAACAGGTTCCGCCGGACTTGACGTCTGTGCCACCACCCGAATGGTCCTAACGCCTGAAATGGGAGTGCAGGCCGTGCCATCTGACCTGCATGGAGGGCCTCCAAAAGGAACGGTGGGGCTCCTCCTTGGTAGGAGCTCCTCCACTATGCGGGGACTTCAGGTCCACCTGGGAGTCATTGATCCCAATTTCGAAGGGGAGGTTAAAATTCTGATTTCATCTCCGAGGGGTATTAACATTATAAATCCAGGGGATAGGGTCGCACAGCTCTTAATTTTGCCCCGCCATCACGAAAAATATCCATCCACAGGCCAGGCGAGGAAAGGTGGCCTAGGATCCACAGGATCTTCCCTCGCATGCCTTACCATGGGCATGAAAGAGAGGCCCATGCTTAAATTAAGGATCAGAGGAAGACCATTCTGGGGGCTCCTAGATACAGGAGCAGACAAAAGTATTATAAATCATCTAGATTGGCCAAAGGCCTGGGCCCTGATTAAGGCTAATCAAACCCTCCGAGGATTAGGGGTACCTACCAGCCCAGATATGAGTGCCGCATCCTTAGATTGGGAAGATGAGGAGGGTCATAAAGGTATTTTCCAACCGTATGTTTGTGCCACCCCCATTTCTCTGTGGGGACGTGATGTGCTGGAGCAGATGGATATTAGACTTACTAATGAAAAACTGTATAGTGGGGCCTCCCAAACCATAATGAGGAACATGGGATATAAGCCTGGCCAGGGCCTTGGAGCCAAGGGCCAGGGAGATCCCGATCCCCCTTCCATGGGAGGTCAGGGTTTTTCCTAGCGGCCACTGAGGCAATTCGAATAACTTGGAAACAACAGGAGCCGCGCTGGGTGCCTCAGTGGCCTTTAACAAAAGACAAGGTACGAGCGGCAAGAGAATTAGTCCAAGAGCAACTCAAAGCAGGACACATTCAAGAATCCACGTCCCCGTGGAATACTCCCATATTTGTGATAAAAAAGAAATCAGGCAAATGGCGATTGTTACATGACCTGCGACGAATTAATGGTCAAATGCAGGTCATGGGACCCCTTCAGTTGGGGCTCCCAGTCATGACAGCGTTACCCAAAAATTGGCCCTCTATCATAATAGATATCAAAGACTGTTTCTTCTCCATTCCTTTACACCCTGTGGATATGGAGCGCTTTGCCTTTACTCTGCCATCCATTAATCATGCTGAGCCAGATCTAAGATATGAATGGAGAGTACTCCCTCAAGGGATGGCTAATAGCCCCACCTTATGTCAGTTGTATGTGAGTCGAGCATTGGAACCTTTTCGAAAAGCATTTCCAAACCTACTTTGTTATCACTATATGGATGACATCCTGATCTGTGGGCCAGATGAGAGGTCTCTGCGCTCGGCTCTAACCTTCCTACAGAAGCAATTGGCAGAGTGGGGACTAACTATATCCCCTGAAAAGATCCAAGCAGGTAACCTACAGAAATACCTTGGTATGCAGCTCTCTAACGCAACAGTAAAACCTCAATTGGTCCAGATCCGTAGGGATCACCTGCACACATTGAATGACTTCCAGAAACTTCTAGGAGACATTAATTGGATCAGACCATATATAAAAATCACTACAGCAGAATTGAAACCCTTATTTGATATCCTGCCTGGAGATTCTAAATTAGACTCGCCAAGAACTCTTACCCCAGCTGCCATTAGATCATTACAGTTGGTTGAAAGCAGACTAGCCTTAACTGCAGCAGATAGATGTGACCCGGAAAAGCCTATAAATGCCGTAGTTATCCCGTCCCCTGGATCACCCACAGGAGCACTATGGCAGGGAGGACCCCTGTTATGGATTTACCTGCCCCATAATCTTAGCCGTGTCATCACCCCGTATGCTACAGCTGTAGCTATGATAGCAAGCAAAATATTCAAAGCTAGCATACAGGTCCTCGGGAGACTGCCCGATGCGTGTATAGTCCTTTAAGACAAAACCCAAGTGAACATTCTAACACATGAAAATGATGATTGGGCCATTTTGACGATTGCTTATCCTGTCACATTTGATAATCATTATCCCTCACAGCCCCTAATTGGATTTTACAAAAATACACCCCTCATATGGCCTAAATCCTGCCGATTAGAGCCATTGGTTGATGCCCTCACGGTGTTTACAGATGGTAGCAAATCTGGAACTGGTGCCTACGTGGTGGAAGGAGAGGTAGTTCCGGTTGTTGTGCCATCAACCTCAGCTCAAAGAACTGAATTGTTGGTAATTATGTGTGTTTTAAAAAGGTTTCAAAATCAGCCTATCAATATTATTTCAGACAGTAAATATGCAGTTGTAGCTACCAGATCTGTTGAGACTGCCATTATCTCAGCCAGTCAATCAGAAATTTCCTCCCTGCTGATTGAATTGCAAGACCTCATTCTCTCTCGTGGTGCCCCTTTTTATATCGGACATCTCAGAGCACACTCGGACCTCCCAGGGCCTATGGCTAAGGGAAACCGAATAGCTGACACGGCTGCACGCTTTCATGTCTGTAGCGCCTTGGAAGACGCGAGAACCTATCATAAAAGGTGGCATGTCAATGCCCAAACTTTAAAGATGCGTTTTAACATCTCAAGAGCTGATGCACGAGACATCGTGAAGTCTTGTGGTAATTGTGTAACACATTTGCCTATGCCCTCCCTAGGGGTAAATCCCAAAGGGCTCTTACCTAACCACCTATGGCAAATGGATGTAACACATGTTCCTTCCTTCGGACAACAAAGATACGTCCATTTAAGTGTAGACACTTGCTCGGGGATTGTTAGCGCGACCCCCTTGCGAGGGGAAAATGTCAAAAATGTGATGTTCCATTGCCGGTGCAGCTTTGCCTGCTGGGGAGTGCCAAAGCACTTGAAAACAGACAATGCCCCTGCTTACACCTCTGCAGGCTTTCGCAGCTTCATGGCCTGCTACAATATCCAGCATGTTACAGGCATACCATATAATCCTCGAGGCCAGGGCATTGTGGAACGTGCGCACCTGACCTTTAAAACTACCTTGCAAAAAATACTAAAAGGGGGAATTGGAGAGGAGTATCGTACACCCAATGACCTCACCAATCTGGTCACCTTTATTTTAAATTTTCTCACGGTTGACAAGGACGGCACTTCGGCCGCGGAACGTCATTGGGGCCAACAGAAAATGCAGCAGTCAATGGTGAAATGGAAAGATGTCCTTACTGGCTTATGGAAGGGACCTGACCCGGTGCTTCGGTGGCACCGAGGTTCCCTTTGTGTTTTCCCACAGGATGCGCCTGCTCCACTCTGGGTGCCGGAACGCCTCACCAGGCTGGTGGCCGTGGAACCTGTGGAGGATGCTGGTGATGATGATGATAGCGACGATGACTGTCCTGCAGCCTGTTCCCATGAAGGCGGAGCCAGTCCAACTGTGGCCGAGACAAGAGACTGCCCAGCTTCAGGCCCTTCTTCAAATGGCTCAGCATAGAGTGCATTCTTCTCACCCGAACTCATGTTTGCTACTGACGCTTATTTTTATGCAACAGGTGTTGGCAGCCCAGGGCTCATTATATTTGGGCATACGTCCCCGATCCACCCCTGTTACAGCCCGTGGGTTGGGATGTGAGTTCTATTCCTGTATATGTTAATGATACTGTCTTGCTAGGCCCTCCCTCTTCTGTTCATCTCCGGCCACAGCAGGCTGCCATATCTTACAAGGGCTATTCTGATGTATATCCCATATGCTTTGCGATGAAGCGCACAATACCACGCTGTTTAAGTGTTTCCCCGCGATCTGGTTATAGTGGTGTGAGTATAGCTGGCCTTGACACTACCTATAGCACCATAGTGACTTCTGGTATAGCCCCACGGGATATTCCACTGTGTGCAGCTAACTTAAGTATAGCTAAGGGGATTGGAGTACCCTGGAGGCTCTGCCTAGGACAAAAAGCTACTAAGTACTCACTAGAGGATAGATATGAGCTTTGGGGTTGGGGGCCTATAATATCTTCCGGATGTCCTGAATGCCGTCCAAAAATACCCCCAATTCTCAATCCTCAACGTGGCTATCCGGTGCAAACTGAGATTTGGAAACTTATTGCCGCCTTTGGAGGCGCCACACTCCTTGTCCCGCAAACCAGTAACGCTAAGACAATATTTGGATATGAGAATATTGGACAAATACTCAGATACCCCCAAGCCTGCGTGCCCCATCCATTCATGCTAGTTGTAGGAAACCTTACAGTAAAAAAGGAAAATGACACTTATCATTTCTCTTGTTATAACTGTACCCTAACCAATTGTATTCGAGGAGTGCTGCCAGGCGATGGATTATTAGTGGTAAAACAGCCCCCATTTGTTATGATCCCAGTTAATATCTCCAAACCATGTTATTCTAACCCCGGCTTAGAGTTGTGGGAGCGTGTACAGGCTGCCCTAAGCCGACCCCGATGAGAGCTAGGATTGTTGTTACTCGGGATAGTCTCCTTAATCACCCTAATTGCAACAGCTACCACAGCGTCTGTGTCCCTTGCTCAGGCTGTGCATACTGCTGATACTGTGGATCAGCTCGCAAATAACACTTCTGCCATGCTGGGAATTCAGGAAGATATAGATAAAAGGGTTGAAACCCGGTTAAATGCACTATATGATACTGTTAGATTTCTAGGGGAGGAAATTCAGAGCTTAAAATTGCGCACCAGGATCCGGTGTCATAGTGATTATCACTGGATTTGCGTAACCTCTAAAAAATATAATGCCTCTGAGACTTCGTGGGACCGAGTACAATGCCATCTCGTGGGGGTATGGTCTAACTCTAATCTATCCCTTGATCTGTTGCAATTACATCAAGAAATATTAGATATTGAAGAAGCTCCTCATGCCAAGTTAACTGTTGCTCAGCTTGCTGAAAACTTTGTAAGCTCCTTGATTTCTCACTTTCCTTCCCTGACGCATGCATGGTATGTTGTAGGAACAATTATAGGAGTGCTAGTGGTAATTGTTCTTTTCATGCCTCTTGCCTTGTGCAGTTAAAATTATACTCGCAGAAGTTTGTAAGTTAAGAGCCATCATACGTAACCATCAACTAATCAACCGCGGTGGGCTCAGAATGTCACCTTGAACGCCACCCAGGTATCTCTTGGCTCCGTCAGCGATTTGGTTAGTATGTTATAACAATCAGTCTCATTCCTCAAAAACTGGGCAGGCATAGGATCCCTGATTATGTTGATGATTCTGGCTCAAGTGCTCCTTCTACATGCATCGGGCGACAACAACAGCTACAGCAACGGGCTTTGGTCTAAGCCATGATGGCTCTGGAGGCAGGCACCTCCCCCCCCAATATGGCTTAGTATGCTGGGTCGGTAGCCAAAGACGGGTAAGACTGATCCCACACCATAGCAACCTAAGACAGGGGCTCCTCAGCCAGGGGGAGTACCCGATGACGGGTAAGCATGTGTGCTGAGGATTGGCAACCTAAGACAGGCACGATCCCTGCCATATAAACAATAAAAAAGGGGGAGCTGTGGAGAGCCATCCAGCAGATGCAAGGAGTCACGTAGACGGGAGTGCCTGAAGATTGCGGAACTGAGAATGATTGGTTTAGGAGGATGTGGGTGCGCTCGTGGCTGACGCACACAGCACCAGGAGCCAAGAGATAAACGCATGATCACCGCTAGAGAACAATAGAGTCCTGTATGGTTACATAAGGGTCCACAAGGACACTGCGTGCACGGCGTTATGATTGGCCAAATAGGGAGGCGAGAACGGGTGAACTTCGTGAATACATACTGCTGTAAGTGCTTGGTGCGACGTGGCCGCCATTACTCATAAAAGAAGCTTGCCACTCACCTCGTCTGCGAGTCGTTTTTGCGGGCCGAGAGCGACAGGGTCCGATGTGCTCAGTGTGCGGCCAGCAGTCTGGGTGGGGCCAGGATGTCCAGGATCAGGCTGTGTCAGAAAGGGCATTAGTGACCAGTTCAGCCTATATATTTGGGGTACAGCCGAATAGTGTGCTCTGTTGATGCACATTTGGGGTTTCTGGGTAGCCCCAGAGGGCAATGTTTTTCTTCTGGAGGGCAGGCAGAGTGCTGCATTGTAGTTCTGGATTGCCAAAATGGAGGGCTTGTGGGCCAGTAGTCTGAGGATGGAGTCTGAGAACCCAAGCTAGGCCTCGGTTTCTGGGTGAGGATATGGCAGGCACAATCTTCAGACCTGAATCGAGATCTCGTGCATCTGAAGTCAGGGCGAGGATCAGACGATCGCTCAGGTTGTACATTCTGTCACTGATGGCCCCTTCTTGAAAGGGGGGTGGATCACGTGGCCATGGGGATTTCACACGATGGGAGTTGTGAGAAGCTCCCAACTGCAAAAATTCTTCTGCAGGACAATTGACACCTGTTGGTTGGCTCCAGGACAACAATTCCGAGCAGGGTTCAAAGTATGGATGGCTGGGTAGCCCACCTCGCAATCCAATTGTCTCCACACAACAAGACAGTTTAGATCTGCTGGATCTGGGGGAGCAACCGAGGAGGCTGAGTTGAAATGGACTCTCCCGTGGATGTGTACTAATATGATTTTGCGTCTATTGAGACCTTGGAATGAAGTGGTGGCCCTGGGGCCCTGAAGGGTTTTCCTAAAGAGAGGCTTTCACACAGCTCCCTCGTGCAAGTTTCCCGTGTGTAGATGAGATTTGTTCTGATGGGTGAATCAAGAAACAGCAATATGCTGTTATTGAAATCCAGGCCACTGAGGAGAGATGCCTGGAAAACAAAGCAATGGATCCGATAGGTGCCTAGGGGCCTGTTCGTTCCTTTTTACCCCGGGGACATCAGTCTACGGGTCTGAGTGCCGGTAGGCGCTCAGATGGCCCAGATTTCCCCATTTGTCCTGGGAAGCCACAAATTTTGGGATGGCCTCAGGGACTTTGGAGGATTATCCTATTAGTAGGGTTGTGGGCATTGGAATGGGCACATACAATTCCTTGGAGAGGGCAAGCACCGTCGTCAGGTTTGGCTCCAGGGGCCTGAGCCTGTAGGGTGTGTAGGCGAGGGCTGTTTAGACAGTTTTCTGAAAACACAAACTCGGCTTATGTTTCGGGTCATAGGTATGGCAGGACTGATCTACAGACCATGAAGAGTACTCTTCGGGATATGAAAAGAGGGCGAGTGTGAGGCTCTTGCTCAAGTTTTTGTCGCTGGATATCGTGTCACTCATGGTCGTGAAATTTCCGGGTGAATTCATGGGAAATGGACGAGTCTTACTCTCTGGGGTTTGGCCCCGTCCAAAGATTTTGGGGTCATTCGGTTGGATGGAAGAAGTCCGTTGCTCTGTTGTTGTTAATTTGTTTTGTTTCGTTTTTCAACCTCAGGTATCCCACCAAATGAGGGATTCCAGAGTAGAGACCTGGGGCGGGGCAACTGGACAACCAGAAATCTGGTTAAAAATTGCGGCCTAGGGACATGTCAAGCCAATGATGACATCTAATGTTCCAGCCACTGAGAGGACGTACTAGAGGACAGGAATCACGCTGAGGGTCACAATGCATGTTGATGCCGTCGTCGCACTCAAGAATGGGCGGGGCCTCAGGGTGAATGCTGGTTTCTCCTACACTGAACGTTGGACAACATGCCAACCACAAGGTTTCTTCCCATGGGTAAGGAAGAGTTCTGATTTCTGCATCACAGTCACCCCTGGGCAGTGATTGGAGATAAGTTCTAGGTTCTGAAGCCTGAAAACTGAGGTAGGGAAGAGATGATGACCTAAGGCCATGGCGGGTCTGATGTGCTCAGTGTGCGGTCAGCTGTCTGGGTGTTGGTCATGAGGTCCGGGCTCAGGTTGACAGACAGTGCATTAGTGCCCAGGTTAGACTATATATTTTGCGTGCATTCGAGTGCCGTGTAGGTTCTTATCTGAAGAACTCTTCAGGATATGAAGAATGCGCGAGTCTAAGGCGCGTGCTCAGGCTTTTGTCTCTGGATTTTGTATCAGCGATGGCCGTGGAGTGTTGGGGAGGCCTCATGGGCCATGGACAAATCTTGCTCTCTGTGGATTTGGCCCGATCCCAATTGTTTTTCATCAATCTGTGGAATGGGAGGACTCCTTTCAGGTTTGTTACCTCAGGTGTCCCCCCAAAAGAGGAATTCAAAAGCAGAGCCCTGGGGAAGAGTGAACACAACCCGAACTATGGTTAAAAACTGGGGCCTAGGGGCATGGCAAGCCCAATATGCTTTCTCTCCATTCAGCCACTGAGAGACCTACCTGAGGACTGGGCTCAGGCTGAGGGTCACAATGTGTGTTTGTGACCAATGTGGCCTGCAAGGTGGGGCGGGGCCTCATGGGCCACACTGGTTTCAACTACACTGAACCTTGGACAACATGCCAACCACAAGGTTTCTTGCCATGGGGAAAGAGTTCTGATTTCTGCATCATTTTCAAACCCGGGCCGTGATTGGAGATAAGGTTTATGTTCTGAAGGCTGAAAACCGAGGTTGAGAAGAGATGACGACCTAAGGCCATGGCTGGTCTGATGTGCTCAGTGTGCGGCCAGCTGTCTGGGTGGGGCCAGGAGCTCCAGGCTCAGGCTGTGTCAGAAAGGGCATTAGTGCCCAGGTCAGCCTATATATTTGGGGTACAGCCGAATGATGTGCAGGTTGATCCTCATTTGGGGTTTTTGGCTAGCCCCAGAGGGCAATGTTTTTCTTCTGGAGGGCCGGCAGAGTGCTGCATTGTAGTTCTGGTTTGCCAAATTGGAGGGCTTGTGGGTCAGTAGTCTGAGGACGGAAGTCTGAGAACCCAAGCTAGGCCTAGGATTCTGGGTGAGGATATGGCAGGCAAAATCCCCAGACCTGAATCGAGATCTCGTGCATCTGATGTCAGGGCGAGGATCAGACGATCACTCAGATTGGACATTCTGACCCTGATGGCCCTTTCGTGAAGGGGTGTGGATCACGAGGTCATGGGGGTTTTCCCACGATGGGAGTTGTGAGAACCTCCCAATTGAAAAGTCTTCTGCAGGACAATTGAGACCTGTTGTTTGGCTCCAGAAAAATGATTCTGAGCAGGGTTCTACGGATGGATGGCTGGATAGCCCACCTCGCATTCCAATTGTCTCCACGCAACAAGACAGGTTAGATATGCTGGATATGGGGGAGCAACCAAGGAGGATGAGTTGAAATGGACTCTCCCGTGGATGTGTCCTAATATGATTTTGCGTCTATGAGACCTTGGAATGAAGCGGTGGCACTGGGGCCCTGAAGGGTTCTCCTAAAGAGAGGCTTTCACACAGCTCCATCGTGCAAGTTTCCCATGTGTAGATGAGATTTGTTCTGATGGGTGAGTCAAAAACAGCCATATGCTGTTATTGAAATCCAGGCCTCTGAGGAGAGATGCCTGGAAACCAAAGCAATGGAACCTATATGTCCTAGGGGCCTGTTCATTCCTTTTCACCTCTGGGGACATCAGTCTACGGGACTGAGTGCCGGTAGGTGCTCAGATGGGCCCAGATTGCCCTTTTTGTCCTGAGAAGCCACAAATATTGGGATGGACTCAGGGACTTTGGAGGTTTATCCTAATAGTAGGGTTGTTGCCATTGGAAAGGGCACATACAATTCACTTAGAGAGGGCAAGCACAGTCGTCAGGTTTGGCTCCAGGAGCCTTAGCCTGTAGGGGTTGTAGGCCAGAGCTGTTTGGATAGTTGTCTGAAAACACAAACTCTGCTTACGTTTCGGGTCATAGGTATGGCAGGACTGATCTACAGACCATGAGGAGAGCTCTTCGAGATATGAAAAAAGGGAGAGTGTGAGGCTCTTGCTCAAGTTTTTGTCTCTGGATATCGTGTCACTCGTGGTCGTGAAATTTCTGGGTGACTCCATGGGAAATGGACGAAGTTAGTCTCTGGGGGTTTGGCCCCGTCCAAAGAGTTTGGGGTCATTCTGTGGGATGGAAGAAGTCAGTTGGGCTGTTGTTGTTGATTTGTTTTGTTTTGTTTTTCAACCTCAGGTGTCCCACCAAATGAGGGATTCCAGAGTAGAGCCCTTGGGGAGGGGCGACTGGACAACCAGAAATCCGGTTAAAAATTGGGGACTATGGACATCTCAAGGCCATTATGATATCTAATGGTCCAGCCACTGAGAGTACGTACTAGAGGACAGGACTCACGCTGAGGGTCACAATGCGTGTTTATGCCCTTGTCGCCCTCAAGTATGGGCGGGGCGTCAGGGTGAATGCTGGTTTCTCATACACTGAACGTTGGACAACATGCCAACCACAAGGTTTCTTGCCATGGGTAAGGAACAGTTCTGTTTTCTGCATCACAGTCACCCCTGGGCAGTGATTGGACATAAGGTCTAGGTTCTGAAGCCTGAAAACTGAGGTAGGGAAGAGTTGATGACCTAAGGCCATGGCGGGTCTGATGTGCTCAGGGTGCGGTCAGCTGTCTGGGTGTTGGTCACGAGGTCCGGGCTCAGGTTGTCAGACAGTGCATTAGTGCCAAGGTTAGACTATGTATTTTGGGTGCATTCGAGTGCCGTGTAGGTTCTGATCTGAAGAACTCTTCAGGATATGAAGAATGAGCGAGTCTGAGGTGCGTGCTCAGGCTTTTGTCTCTGGATTTTGTATCAGCGAAGGCCGTGGAGTGTTGGGGAGGCCTCATGGGCCTTGGACGAATCTTCCTCTCTGTGGCTTTGGCACTATCCCAATTGTTTTTCGTCAATCTTTGGGATTGGAGGACTCCTTTCAGGTTTGTTACCTCAAGTGTCCCACCAAAAGAGGAATTCCAAAGCAGAGCTCTAGGGAAGAGTGAAGGGACATTTCGAACTATGGTTAAAAATTGGGTCTTAGGGGCATTTGAAGCCCAATATGCTGTCTCTCCATCCTGCCACTGAGAGGCCTTACCTGAGGACTGGGCTCAGGCTGAGGGTCACAATCTGTGTTTGTGACCAATGTGGCCCGCAAGCATGGTCGAGGCCTCATGGGCCACACTGGTTTCAACTACACTGAACCTTGGACAACATGCCAACCACAAGGTTTCTTGCCATGGGGAAAGAATTCTGATTTCTGCATCATTTTCAAACCCGGGCCGTGATTGGAGATAAGGCCTAGACTCTGAAGCCTGAAAACTGAGGGCGGGAAGTGATGATGACCTAAGGCCATAGCGGGTCTGATGTGCTCAGTGTGCGGTCAGCTGTCTGGGTGTTGCTCTGGAGGTGCCGGTTCAGGTTGTGTCAGACAGTGCATTACTGCCCAGGTTAGACTATATAATTTGGGTACATTCGAGTGCCGTGTAGGTTTATTCTCATTTAATGTGGACAACAAGCCAACCACAAGGTTCTTGCCATTGGGAGGAGTTCTGATTTCTGTATCATTTTCAAACCTGGGCAGTGATTGGAGATAAGGTCTAGGATCTGAATCCTGAAAACCGAGGTTGGGAAGAGATAACGACCTAAGGCCATGGCTGGTCCATGTGCTCAGTGAGCGGCAAGCTGTCTGGGAGAGGCCAGGAGGTCCAGGCTCAGGCTCTGTCAGAAAGGGCATTATGCCCAGGTTAGCCTATATATTTTGGGTACAGCCAGGTGGCGTGCAGGTTGATCTTCATTTGGGGCTTTGGGTATCCCCAGAGGGCAATGTTTTTCTTCTGGAGGGCAAGCAGAGTGCTGCATTGTAATTCTGGATTGCCAAACTGGAGGGCTTGTGGGCCATTAGTCTGAGGATGGATTCTGAGGACACAAGCTAGGCTTAGGTTTCTGGGTGAGGACATGGCAGGCACAATATACAGACCTGAATTGAGATCTCATGCATCTGAAGTCAGGGTGAGGATCAGACTATTTCTCAGGTTGGACCTTATGTCCCTGATGGCCCCTTCATGAAAAGGGGGGTAATACGAGGCCATGGGGGTTTCTCACGATGGGAGTTGTGAGAAGATCCCAACTGCAAAGATTCTTCTGCAGGACAATTGAGACCTGTTGGTTGGCTCCAGGCCAATGATTCTGAGCAGGGTTCTAAGGATGGATGGCGGGGTAGCCCACCTCGCATTCCAATAGTCTCCTAGCAACAAGACAAGTTAGATCTGCTGGATCTCGCGGAGCAACCGAATATGCTGATTTGAATTGGACTCTCCCGTGCATGTGTCCTAATATGATTTTGTGTCTATGGAGACCTTGGAATGAAGCGGTGGCACTGGGGCCATAAAGGGTTCTCCTAAACAGAGGCTTTGACACACCTCCCACGTGCAAGTTTCCCATGTGTAGATGAGTTTTGTTCTGATGCGTGAGTCATGAAACAGCCATATGCTGGTATTGAAATCCATTCCTCTGAGGAGAGATGCCTGGACACCAAAGGAATGGATCCGATTAGGGCCTAGGGGCCTGTTCGTTCCTTTTTACCTCTGGGGATATCAGTCTACGAGTCTGAGTGCAGGTAGGTTGTCAGATGGGCTCAGATTGCTCCTCTTTGCCCTGGGAAGCCACCACTGTTGGGATGGCCTCAGGGACTTTGGAGGTTTATTCTATTAGTAAGGTTGTTGTCATTTGAATGGGCACACAAAATTCCCTTGGAGAGGGCAAGTACAGTCCTCAGGTTGGATCCAGGAGCCTTAGCCTGTAGGGTGTGTAGGCCTGCGCTGTTTGGACAGTTGTCTGATAACACAAACTCGGATTATGTTTCGGGTCATAGGTATGGCAGGGCTGATCTACAAACCATGAGGAGAACTCTACGGGATATGAAAAAAGGGCAAGTGTGAGGCTCTTGCTCAAGTTTTTATCTCTGGATATCGTGCCATTCATGGTCATGAAATATCCGGGTGACTTCAGGGGAAATGGACGAGTCTTACTCTCTGTGGGTTTGTCCCCGTCCAAAGATTTTGGGGTCATTCTGTGGGATGGAAGAAGTCCGTTTTCTTTTGTTTTTGTTGTTGTTGTTTCGTTTTGTTTTTCAAACCCCACCAAATGAGGGATTCCAGAGTAGAGCCCTGGGGAGGGGCGATTGGACATCCAGAAATCTGGTTTAAATTTGGGGCCTAGGGACATGTCAAGCCATTATGGCATCTAATGGTCTAGCCACTGAGAGGACGTACTAGAGGACAGGACTCAAGCTGAGGGTCACAATGCGTGTTTATGCCCTCGTCGCACTCAAGAATGGGCGGGGCCTCAGGGTGAATGCTGGTTTCCCCTACGCTGAACGTTGGACAACATGCCAACCACAAGGTTTCTTGCCATGGATAAGGAAGAGTTTTGATTTCTGCATCACAGTCACCCCTGGGCAGTGATTGGAGATAAGGTCTAGGTTCTGAGGCCTGAAAACTGAGGTAGGGAAGAGATTATGATCTAAGGTCACGGTGGGTCTTATGGGCTCAGGGTGCGGTCAGCTGTCTGGGTGTTGTTCTGGAGGTTCCGGCTCAGGTTGTGTCAGAGAGTGCATTACTGCTCAGGTTAGACTATATAATTTGGGTACATTCGAGTGCCGTGTACGTTTATTCTCATTTAATGTGCCTGGGCAGCTCATTGGGCAATATTTTGTTTCTAGAGGGCAGGCAGAATGCTGCAATGATGGTCCGGAATTGCCAAACTTGTGGGCTTCGGGGCAGGAGTATGAAGACGGAATTCTGAGAAGAGAAGCTAGACTTGGGATTCAGGGCGAGGGCACGGCATGTACCTCCTGAAGACCTGAAGCAATATCTCATGCATGTGAAGTCAGAGCGAGGATCAGATGTTGGCTCAGCTTGGATTTTCTGTTCATGACGGGCCCTTCATGAAGGGAGCCGAATCTCGAAGCCATGGAGTTTTTCCCACATTTGGAGTGGTGGGATGCCCCCTCCTAAGATTCCTTCTGTGGGACAATTGAGACCTGTTGGACAGCTCCAGGATATCCCTTATGGATGAGTCCAGACCAACGTTCGAGGATGGATGCCTGGGAAGCCCGCCTCGCATTCCAATTGTCTCCTCGCGACAAGACAGTTTAGATCTGATGGCTCTGCGGGAGCAACCGGGGTGGCTGAGTTGAAATGGACTTTCGTGAGGATGGGTCTACTGTGTGTTTGTGTCCATGAGGGCCTTAGAATGGGGCGGTGGCACCGGGACCCTGAAGTATTCTCCTAAGCTTTTGACATAGCTCCCATGCACAAGTTTCCTTGTGGAGACGAGGTTTGTTCTAATGGGTGCCTCAGGAAAGCCCCAATGCTGGTATTGGAATCCAGGGTTTTGAGGAGACATGCCTGTAAACCAAAGCAATGGATCCGAATTTGGCCTAGGGTCCTGTCTGGTTCAATCTTCTTCTCTGGGGACATCCATCTAGGGTATGAGTGGAGGTAGATGCTCAGCTGGTGACAGAATGACCTTTTTTGTCCCGGGAGACCTATACTATTGGGATGGCCTCAGGGACTTTGGAGGGTTCTCCTAATTTGTACGATTTTGGAAATGGAATGGGCAGAATTCCCATGGATTGGGTAGGCACAGTCCTAATGTGTGGCTCAAGGGTCCCTAGCCTGGAGGATATGTGGCCCAGGACTTTGAGGACAGAAGTCTGAAAACATAAACTCATCTTATGTTTGGGAACGTATGTTTGGCAGACCCGATCTACAAACCATGAGAAGACATCTTCAGGATATGAAGATAGTGTGAGTCTGAGGCGCTTGCTTAGGCTTTTATCTCTGGATTTTGTATCAGCGATGGCCGTGGAATGTCGAGGAGGCATCATGGGCCATGGAAGAATCTTGCTCTCTGTGGATTTGGCCCAATCCCAATTGTTTTTCGTCAATCTGTTGGATGGAGGTCTCCTTTCAGGGTTGTTACATCAGGTGTTCCACCAAAAGAGGAATTCCAAAGCAGAGCCCTGGGGAAGAGAGAGGGACAACACGGACTATGGTTAAAAATTGGGGCCTAGGGGCATGGGAAACCCAATATGCTGTCTCTTCATCCAGCTACTGAGAGGCCTTACCTGAGGACTGGGCTAAGGCTGAGGGTCACAATGTGTGTTTGCTACCTATCTGGACTGCGAGCAATGGCGGGGCCTCAAGGGACACACTGGTTTCCACTACACTGAACATTGGACAACAAGCCATTTGTTGAAAACTGAGGTTGGGAAGGGATAACGCCCTAAGGCCATGGGGGGTCTGAAGTTCTCAGTTTGTAGCCAGGTGTCTGGGTGGGCCTAGGAGGTCCAGGCTCAGGCTGTGTCAGAAAGGGCATTATTACCCAGGTCATCCTATATATTTTGGGTATAGCCAAGTGTCGTGCAGGTTGATCTTCATTTGGGGCTTGTAATTAGCCCCAGAGGGCAATGTACTTAAACCAGTGTGGCCCATGATGGCTTGCCCTCTCCAAGGGAATTATATTTGCCCATTCCAGTGGCCACAACCCTACTAATAGGATAAACCTACAAATTCCCTGAGGCCATCCCAATATTTGTGGCTTCCCAGGACAAACACGGGCAATCTGGGCCCATCTGAGCACCTACCCGACTCAGACCCGTAGACTGATGTCCCCAGAGGTAAAAAGGAACGAACCCCTTTCAGGGTTGTTACCTCAGGTGTCCCATCAAAAGTGGAGTTCCAAAGAAGAGCCCTGGGGAAGAATGAAGGGACAACCCGAAATATTGTTAAAAATTGGGGCCTGGGGGCATGGCAAGCCCAATATGCTGTCTCTTCATCCAGCCACTGAGAGGCCTTACCTGAGGACTGGGCTCAGGCTGAGGTTCACAATGTGTTTTCGCCACCTATGAGGCCCGCGAGCAATAGCGGGTCCTCATTGGACACACTGGTATCCACTTCCCTGAACATTATACAACAAGCCTACCACAAGGTTTCTTTCGATCGGGAAAGAGTTCTGATTTCTGCATCATTTTCAAACATGGGCAGTGATTGGAGATAAGGTCTAGGTTCTAAATCCTGAAAACCGAGGCTGGGAAGAGATAACGACCTAAGGCAATGGCTGGTCCGATGTGCTCAGTGAGCGGCCAGCTGTCTGGGTGGGGCCAGGAGGTCCAGGCTCAGGCTCTGTCAGAAAGGGCATTATTGCCCAGGTCAGCCTATATATTTTGGGTACAGCCAAGTGGCGTGCAGGTTGATCTTCATTTGGGCTTTCTGGGTAGCCTCAGAAGGCAATGTTTTTCTTCTGGAGGGTAGGCAGAGTGCTGCATTATAAATCTGGATTTCCAAACTGGAGGGCTTGTGGGCCATTAGTCTGAGGATGGAAGTCTGAGGACACAAGCTAGGCTTAGGTTTCTGCATCAGGACATGGCAGGCACAATTTATAGATATGAACCAGGATCTCGTGCATCTGAAGTCAGGGTGAGGATCAGACGATCGCTCAGTTTGGACCTTATGTCCCTGAGGGCCACTTCATGAAGGGGTGGGGGATCACGAGGCCATGTGTGTTTTCTCACGATGGGAGTTGTGAGAAGCTCCCAACTTCAAAGATTCATCTGCAGGACAATTGAGACCTGTTGGTTGGCTCCAGGCTAATGATTTTGAGCAGGGTTCTAAGGATGGATGGCTGGGTAGCCCACCTCACATTCCAATTGTCTCCTAGAAACAAGACAAGTTAGATCTGCTGGATCTCGCGGAGCAACCGAATACGCTGAGTTGAAATGGACTCTCCTGTGGATGGGTCCTAATGTGTTTTTGTGTCTATGGATACCTTGGAATGACGCGGTGGCACTGGGGCCATGAAGGGTTATCCTAAACAGAGGCTTGACTTCGCTCCCACGTGCAAGTTTCCCATGTGTAGATGAGATTTGTTCTGGTGGGTGAGTGAAGAAACAGCCATATGCTGGTATTGAAATCCAGGCCTCTGAGAAGAGATGCCTGGAAACCAAAGGAATGGATCCGATTAGGGCCTAGGGGCCTGTTCGTTCCTTTTTACCTCTGGGGATATCAGTCTACAAGTCTGAGTGCAGGTAGGTTCTCAGATGGGCTCAGATTGCTCCTGTTTGTCCTGGGAAGCCACCACTATTGGGATGGCCTCAGGGACTTTGGAGGTTTATTCTTTTAGTAGCGTTGTGGCCATTGGAATGGTCACACACGATTCCCTTGGAGAGGGCAAGTACAGTCCTCAGCTTGGCTCCAGGGGCCTAAGCCTGCAGGCTGTGTAGGCCAGGGCTGTTTGGACAGTTGCCTGAAAACAGAAACTCGGCTTATGTTTTGGGTCATAGGTATGGCAGGAATGATCTACAGACCATGAGGAGAACTCTTCGGGATATGAAAAAAGGGCGAGTGTGAGGCTCTTGCTCAAGTTTTTATCTCTGGATATCATGCCATTCATGTTCATGAAATTTCCGGGTGACATCATGGGAAATGGACGAGTCTTATTCCCTGGAGATTGGCCCAATCCAAAGAGTTTGGGGTCATTGTGTGGGACGGAAGAAGTCCGTTTTTTATTGTTGTTGTTTTGTTTTGTTTTGTTTTTCAACCTCAGGGGTCCCCCCAAATGAGGGATTCCAGAGTAGAGCCCTGGGGAGGGGCGATTGGACAACCAGAAATCTGGTTAAAATTGGGTCCTAGGGACAGCTAGACTTGGGTTTCAGGGCGAGGGCACGGCATGTACCCCCTGAAGATGTGAAGCAATATCTCATACATCTGAAGTCAGAGCGAGGTCAGACGTTGGCTCAGCTTGGATTTTCTGTTCATGACGGCCCCTTCATGAAGGGAGCCGAAACTTGAGGCCATGGAGGTTTTCCCACGTTGGGAGTGGTGGGATGCCCCCTCCAAGGATTCCTTCTGCGGGATAATTGAGACCTGTTGGACAGCTCCAGGACATCCCATATGGATGAGTCCAGACCAACGTTCGAGGATGGATGCCTGGGAAAACCACCTCGCATTCCAATTGTCTCCTAGCGACAAGACAGTTTAGATCTGATGGCTCTGCGGGAGCAACCGGGGTGGCTGAGTTGAAATGGACTTTCCTGAGGATGGGTCTAATGTGTGTTTGTGTCCATGAGGGCCTTGGAATGGGGCGGAGGCACCGGGACCCTGAAGTATTCTCCTAAGCTTTTGACATAGCTCCCATGCACAAGTTTCCTTGTGGAGACGAGGTTTGTTCTGATGGGTGCCTCAGGAAAACCCCAATGCTGGTATTGGAATCCAGGGTTTTGAGGAGACCTGCCTGTAAACCAAAGCAATGGATCCGATTTTGGCCTAGGGTCCTGTCTGATTCAATCTTCTTCTCTGGGGACATCCTTCTAGGGTATGAGTGGAGTTAGATGCTCAGCTGGTGTCAGACTGCCCTTTTTTGTCCTGGGCGACCTATACTATTGGGATGGCCTCAGGGACTTTGGAGGGTTCTCCTAATTTGTACGAATTTGGACAATGGAATGGGCAGAATTCCCATGGATTGGGTAGGCACAGTCCTAATGTGTGCTCCAGGTTCCCCAGCCTGGAGGGTATGTGGCCCAGGACTTTGAGGACAGAAGTCTGAAAACACAAACTCAGCTTATGTTTGGGGACGTAGGTATGGCAGGCCCGATCTACAAACCATGAGAAGACATCTTCAGGATATGAAGATAGTGCGAGTCAGAGGCGCTTGCTTAGGCTTTTGTCTCTGGATTTTGTATCAGCGATGGCCGAGGAATGTTGGGGTGGCCTCATGGGCCTTGGACGAATCTTGCTCTCTGTGGATTTGGCCTGAACCCAATTGTTTTTCGTTTATATGTTGGATGGAGGACTCCTTTCAGGGTTGTTACATCAGGTGTCCCACCAAAAGTGGAATTCCAAAGCAGAGCCCTGGGGAAGAGTGACGGGAGAGCACGAACTATTGTTAAAAATTGGGGCCTAGGGGCATGGCAAGCCCAATATGCTGTCTCTTAATCCAGCCACTGAGAGGCCTTACCTGAGGACTGGGCTAAGGCTGAGGGTCATAATGTGTGTTTGCTACCTATATGGACTGCGAGCAATGGCGGGGCCTCAAGGGACACACTGGTTTCCACTACACTGAACGTTGGACAACAAGCCAACCACAAGTTTTCCTGCCATCGGGAAGGAGTTCTGATTTCTGCATCATTTTCAAACCTGGGCAGTGATTGGAGATAATGTCTAGGTTCTATAGCCTGAAAACTGAGGTTGGGAAGGGATAACGACCTAAGGCCATGGGGGGTCTGAAGTTCTCAGTTTGTAGCCAGCTGTCTGGGTGGGCCTAGGAGGTCCAGGCTCAGGCTGTGTCAGAAAGGGCTTTATTGCCCAGGTCATCCTATATATTTTGGGTATAGCCAAGTGTCGTGCAGGTTGATCTTCATTTGGGGTTTCTAGGTAGCCCCAGAGGGCAATGTATTTCTTCTGCAGGGCAGGTATAGTGCTGCATTGTAGTTCTGGATTGCCAAACTGGAGTGCTTGTGAGCCAGTAGTCTGTGGACAGAAGTCTGAGGACACAAGCTAGGCTTAGGTTTCTGGGTGAGGACATGGCAGGCACAATCTACAGACCTGAACCGAGATCTCGTGTATCTGAAGTCAGGGTGAGGATCAGACGATATTTCAGGTAGGACCTTGTGTCCCTGATGGCCCCTTTATGAAGGGGGGGGATCATGTGGCCATGGGGGTTCTCTCACGATGGGAGTTCTGAGAAGCTCCCAACTGCAAAGATTCTTCTGCAGGACAATTGAGACCTGTTGGTTGGCTCCAGGCCAACGATTCCGAGCAGGGTTTTAAGGATGGATGGCGGGGTAGGCCACCTCATATTCCAATTGTCTCCTAGCAACAAGACAAGTTAGATCTGCTGGATCTCGCGGAGCAACCGAATACGCTCCGTTGAAATGGACTCTCCTGTGGATGGGTCCTAATGTGTTTTTGTGTCTATGGAGACCTTGTAATGGGGCAGTGGCACACAGGCCCTGAAGGATTCTCCTAACTGGAGGTTTTGAGACATCTTCAAAGGATAATTTTCCCATGTGGAGAAGAGATTTGTTCTGATTGCTGCCTCATGAAATCCCCATATGCTAATATTGGAAACCAGGCCTCTGAACAGATACCTGTAACCGAAAGCAATGATTCTGATTCAGGCCTAGGGGCCTGTCTGATTCAATCTTCTTCTCTGGGGACATCCATCTACTCTGAGTAGAGGTAGATGCTCACCTGGTTTCAGATGACCCTTGTTTGTCCTGGGCGGCCTACATTATTGGGATGTCCTTGGGGACTCTGGAGGTTTTTCCTAATTTGTACGATTGTGGACAATGGAATGGGCAGAATTCCCGTGGTATGGACAGGTACAGTCCTGATGTGTGTCTCCAGGGGCTCCAGCCTTAAGGGTCTGTGGGTCAGGAATGTGGGGACAGAAGTCTGAAAACACAAACTCGGCTTAGGTTTGGGAAGTAGGTATGGCAGGCCTGATCTACAGACCCTGAGGAGAACTCTTCGGGTTACGACAAAAGAGCGAGTGTGAGGCGCTTGCTCAGACTTTTGTCTCTGGATTTGTTGTCAACGATGGCTGTGGAATCTCGGGGAGGCCTCATGGGCCATGAACGAGACTTCCTCTCTGTGTATTTGGTCCAATCCCAATTGTTTGGGGTCAATCTGAAGGATGGGATGAGTCCTTTTAGTTTTGTTACCTCAGGTGTCCCACCAAAAGAGGGATTCCAAAGCAGAGCTCTGGGGAGGGATGAATGGACAACACGAACAATCCAATTTGTGTGAGGTCGAGAACTGAGCAGGTTGATCCTCATTTGTGGTTTATGGGGATCCCCATAGAGCAACGTTTTTCTTCTGGTGGGCCAGCATAGGGCTGCATTTTGGTTCGAGAATTCCAAGTCTTGAGGACATGTTTGCCAGGAGTGTGAGGAAGGAAGTCTGAAAACACAAGGTAGCACGAGGTTTTGGCCCACTGTGCAAAGGCTGAATCGAGATATCCTGCATCTGAGGTCAGGGCGAGTATCAGATGTTGCCTCAAGCTGGAGTTTGTGTCCATGACGGCCCCTTCCTGAAGGGGGTGGGGGCGTCATGAGGCCAGGGAGGTTTCCCTACGCTGGGAGTTGTGAGCTGCTCCAAACTTCAAAGTTTCCTTCTTCAGGACAGTCGAGTACTATTGGATGGTTCCAGGATGCCCCATACAGAAAGACTCGAGAGCAGGGGCCTAAGCATGGATGCCGAGAAACGCCAACTCACCTTCCCATTGCCTGGTCGAGACAAGGCACGCTCAATCTGCGGGCTCTTGGGTGAGCTACACAGATGGCTGAGTTTAAATGGACTTTCCTGAGGATGAGTCATAATGTGGGTTGGTGGCCATGGAGACCTTGGAATGTGGCAGTAGCTAAGGGACTCTGCAGGATTCTCCAACCCAAAGGGTTTGACACAACTCCAACAAGGAAGCTTTCCATGCAGAGATGAGAGGTGTTCTGTCTGGTGCCTCAGGATAGCCCCATAGGCTGGTCTTCGAACCCAGGCCTCTGAGGAGTGATACCTGGACACCAAAGCAAGAGTTCATAATAGGGCCTAGGGGCCTGTCTGGTTCAATCTTCTGTCTCTGCGGATATCAGTCTGTGTGTCTGCATGGAGGTAGTAGTTGCTCAGCTGGTGTCATAATGCCCCTGTTTGTCCAGTGCGGCTTGCGGTAGTGGGATGTCCTTGGGGACCTTGAGGTTTCTACTATTTTGTAGAGTTGTGGCCAATGGAACGGGCAGTTTCTTAGGAGAGAGCAGGCACAGTACTGTGGTGTGGCTCCAGAGAACCCAGCCTGAAGGCGGTGTGGGCCACGGCTGTGCAGACAGACATCCAAAAACCCAAACTCAGCTCAGGTTTGGGGCCGAGGTTATGGCAGGCCTGATCTACAGTCCGTGAGGGGAGCTCCTCTGGATATGAAAGAAGGGTGAGAGGGAGGCAGTCGCTCAGTCTTTTGTCTCTGGATATTTTGTCCACAATGGCCGTTTAATGTAGGAGTTGCCTCATGGGTCATAGAAGTCTCCCTCTCTGGTAGTTTGTCCAGCCCCCAAGAGTTTGGGGTCATTCTGTGGGAAGGGAAGAGTCCTGTTTTCTGCTTCATCTGTCCCCCCAGTAGAGGGATTCTGGAGCATAGCAGTGGGTACTGACAACTGGAATACTCGCTCTCTGGTTAAGCCTGGGGGCCTATGGATATGACAAGCCCCATATGCAGGATCTTGGCCCAGCCACTGAGAGGCGTTACTTTAATACGGGACTCATGCTACAGGTCACAATGCATGTCTGTGCCCTAGGCGGCCCTCAAGCACTGGCATGGCTTTTCTGACAATGCAGGTTTTCCCACATTGAACGTTGGACAAGATGCCAATCACAAGGTTTCTGGCCATGGGGAAGGAGGAATTCTAATTTCTGCATCACGTTCACCGCTGGGCAGTGATTGGAGATAAGGTCTAGGTTCTGAAGCCTGAAAAACGAGGTTGGGAAGAGATGACGAACTACAGCCATAGCGGGTCCCTTGTGTCCAGGTTGGAGCCAGCTGTCTAGGTGTCGTTTGGGATGTCTTGTCTCAGGCTGTGCCAGACAGGGCATTCGTATTCAGGGTAGGCTGTATATTTGCTTTACAGTCGAGTGGCATGCATTAGATAATCATTTGGGGTTTCTTATTAGCAGCATAGGGCAAAGTTTTTCTTCTGGAGGGCAGGCAGAGTGCTGCATTGTGGCTTCGGGGCTGAGTTGGAATGGACATTCCTGAGGATGGTCTGGGGGAAGAGAGAGGGACAACACGGACTATGGTTAAAAATTGGGGCCTAGGGGCATGGGAAACCCAATATGCTGTCTCTTCATCCAGCCACTGATAGGCCTTACCTGAGGACTGGGCTAAGGCTGTGGGTCACAATGTTAGTTTGCCACCTATGTGGCCCGCGAGCAATGGCGCCGCCTCATCAGACAAACAGGTTTCCACTACACTGAACGTTGGACAACAAGCCAACCACAAGGTTCTTGCCATTGGGAAGGAGTTCTGATTTCTGCATCATTTTCAAACCTGGGCAGTGTTTGGAGATAAGTTCTAGGATCTGAATCCTGAAAACCGAGGTTAGGAAGAGATAACGACCTAAGGCAATGGCTGGTCCTATGTGCTCAGTGAGCGGCAAGCTGTCTGGGTGGGGCCAGGAGGTCCAGGCTCAGGCTCTGTCAGAAAGGGCATTATTGCCCAGGTCAGCCTATATATTTTGGGTACAGCCAAGAGGCGTGCAGGTTGATTTTCATTTGGGGTTTCTGGGTGGCCCCAGAGGGCAATGTATTTCTTCTGCAGGGCAGGTAGAGTGCTGCATCGTAGTTCTGCATTGCCAAACTGGAGGCCTTGTGAGCCAGTAGTCTGTGTACAGAAGTCTGAGGAAACAAGCTAGGCTTAGGTTTCTGGGTGAGGACATGGCAGGCACAATATACAGACCTGAATCGAGATCTCGTGCATCTGAAGTCAGGTTGAGGATCAGACTATTTCTCAGGTTGGACCTTAGGTCCCTGATGGCCCCTTCATGAAGGCGGGGGGTATCACTAGGCCATGGGGGTTTCTCACGATGTGAGTTGTGAGACTCCCAATTGCAATGATTCTTCTGCAGGAAAATTGAGACTTGTTGGTTGGCTCCAGGCCAATGATTCTGAGCAGGGTTCTAAGGATGGATGGCGGGGTAGACCACCTCGCATTCCAATTGTCTCCTAGCAACAAGAAAAGTTAGATCTGCTGGATCTCACGGAGCAACCGAATATGCTGAGTTGAATTGGACTCTCCCGTTCATGTGTCCTAATATGATTTTGTGTCTATGGAGATCTTGGAATAAAGCGGTGGCACTGGGGCCCTGAAGGGTTCTCCTAAAAAGAGGCTTTGACACACCTCCCACGTGCAAGTTTTCCATGTGTAGATGAGTTTTGTTCTGATGGGTGAGTCAAGAAACAGCCATATGCTGGTACTGAACTACAGGCATCTGAGGAAGATGCCTGGAAACCAAAGCAATGGATCCGATTAGGGCCTAGGGGCCTATTCGTTCCTTTTTACCTCTGGGGATATCAGTCTACGAATCTGAGTGCAGGTAGGTTCTCAGATGGGCTCAGATTGCTCCTGTTTGTCCTGGGAAGCCACCACTATTGGGATGGCCTCAGGGACTTTGGAGGTTTATCTTATTAGTAGGGTTGTGGCCATTGGAATGGGCACACAGAATTCCCTTGGTGAGGGCAAGTACAGTCCTCAGGTTGGCTCCAGGGGCCTGAGCCTGTTGGGTGTGTAGGCCTGGGCTGTTTGGACAGTTGTCTTAAAACACAAACTCGGATTATGTTTTGGGTCATAGGTATTATGGCAGCACTGATCTACAGACCATGAGGAGAACTCTTCGTGTAATGAAAAAAAGGCGAGTGTGAGGCTCTTGCTCAAGTTTTTATCTCTGGATATCGTGCTATTCATGGTCATGAAATATCTGGGTGACTTCATGGGAAATGGACGAGTCCTACTCTCTGGGGGTTTGGCTCCGTCCAAAGAGTTTGGGGTCATACGGTGGGATGGAAGAAGTCCGTTTTATTTTGTTGTTGTTGTTGTTGTTTGGTTTTGTTTTTCAAACTCAGTTGTCCCACCAAATGAGGGATTCCAGAGTAGAGCCCTGGGGAGCGGCGATTGGACAACCAGAAATCTGGTTTAAATTTGAGGCCTAGGGACATGTCAAGCCATTATGGCATCTAATGGTCTATCCACTGAGAGGACGTACAAGAGGATAGGAATCACGCTGAGGGTCACAATGCGTGTTTATGCCCTCGTCGCACTCAAGAATGGGCGGGGCCTCAGGGTGAATCCTGGTTTCCCCTACACTGAACTTTGGACAACATGCCAACCATAATGTTTCTTGCCATGGTTAAGGAAGAGTTCTGATTTCTGCATCACAGTCACCGCTGGGCAGTGATTGGAGATAAGGTCTAGGTTCTGAAGCCTGAAAACTGAGGTAGGGAAGAGATGATGACCTAAGGCCCCGGTGGGTCTTATGGGCTCAGGGTGCGGTCAGCTGTCTGGGTGTTGCTCAGTAGATCCCGGCTCATGGTGTGTCAGACAGTGTATTACTGCCCAGGTTAGACTATATAATTTGGGTACATTCGAGTGCCATGTAGGTTTATTCTCATTTAATGTGCCCGGGCAGCTCATTGGGCAATATTTTGTTTCTAGAGGGCAAGCAGAGTGCTGCAATGATGGTCCGGAATTGCCAAATGTGTGGGCTTCCGGGCCAGGAGTGTGAGGACGGAAGTCTGAGAACACAAGCTAGACTTGGGATTCAGGGCGAGGGCACGGCATGTACCTCCTGAAGATCTGAAGCAATATCTCATGCATCTGAAGTCACAGCGAGGATCAGCTTGGATTTTCTGTTCATGACGGCCCCTTCATGAAGGGAGCCCAATCTCGAGGCCATGTAGTTTTTCCCACGTTTGGAGTGGTGGAATGCCCCCTCCTAGGATTCCTTCTGCGGGACATTTAAGACCTGCTGGACAGCTCCAGGACATCCCATATGGATGAGTCTAGACCAACGTTCGAGAATGGATTCCTTGGAAGCCCGCCTCGCATTCCAATTATCTCCTAGCGACAAGAAAATTTAGATCTGATGGCTCTGCGGGAGCAACCGGGGTGGCTGAGTTGAAATGGACTTTCCTGAGGATGGGTCTAATGTGTGTTTGTGTCCATGAGGGCCTTGGAATGGGGCGGTGGCACCGGGACTCTGAAGTATTCTCCTCAGCTTTTGACATAGCTCCCATGCACAAGTTTCTTTGTGGTGACGAGGTTTGTTCTGATGGGTGCCTCAGGAAAACCCCAATGCTGGTATTGGAATCCAGGGTTTTGAGGAGACATGCCTGTAAACCAAAGCAATGGATCCTATTTTGGCCTAGGGTCCTGTCTGGTTCAATCTTCTTCTCTGGGGACATGCTTCTAGGGTATGAGTGGATGTAGATGCTCAGCTGGTGTCAGACTGCCCTTTTTTGTCCCAGGCGACCTATACTATTGGGATGGCCTCAGGGACTTTGGAGGGTTATCCTAATTTGTACGATTTTGGACAATGGAATGGGCAGAATTCCCATGAATTGGGTAGGCACAGTCCTAATGTGTGGCTCCAGGGTCCCCAGCCTGGATGGTGTGTGGCCCAGGACTTTGAGGACAGAAGTCTGAAAACACAAACTCAGCTTATGTTTGGGGACGTAGGTATGGCAGGCCTGATCTACAAACCATGAGAAGACATCTTCAGGATATGAAGATAGTGCGAGTCTGAGGTGCTTGCTCAGGCTTTTGTCTCTGGAGTTTGTTTCAGCGATGGCCGTGGAATGTGGAGGAGGCCTCATGGGCCATGGACGAATCTTGCTCTCTGTGGATTTGGCTCAATCCCAATTTTTTTTCGTCAATCTGTTGGATGGAGTACTCCTTTCAGGGTTGTTACATCAGGTGTCCCACCAAAAGAGGAGTTCCAAAGCAGAACCCTGTGGAAGAGTGAAGGGACAACCCGAACTATTGTTAAAAAATCGGGGGCCTAGGGGCATGGCAAGCCCAAATATGCTGTCTCTTCATCCAGCCACTGAGAGGCCTTACCTGAGGACTGGGCTAAGGCTGAGGGTCACAATGTGTGTTTGCCACCTATGTGGCCCGCGAGCAATGGCGGGGCCTCATTGGACACACTGGTATCCACTACACTGAACATTATACAACAAGCCTACCACAAGGTTTCTTGCCATCGGGAAAGAGTTCTGATTTCTGCATCATATTCAAACATGGGCAGTGATTGGAGATAAGGCCTAGGTTCTAAATCCTGAAAACCGAGGCTGGGAAGAGATAACTACCTAAGGCAATGGCTGGTCCCATGTGCTCAGTGAGCGGCCAGCTGTCTGGGTGGGGCCAGGAGGTCCAGGCTCAGGCTCTGTCAGAAAGGGCATTATTGCCCAGGTCAGCCTATATATTTTGGGTACAGCCAAGTGGCGTGCAGGTTGATCTTCATTTGGGGTTTCTGGGTAGCCCCAGAAGGCTATGTTTTTTTCTTCTGGAGGGCAGGCAGAGTGCTGTAGTATAATTCTGGATTGCCAAACTGGAGGGCTTGTGGGCCATTAGTCTGAGGATGGAAGTCTGAGGACACAAGCTAGGCTTAGGTTTCTGGGTGAGGACATGGCAGGCACAATCTACAGATCTGAACCGAAATCTCGTGCATCTGAAGTCATGGTGAGGATCAGACGATCGCTCAGGTTGGACCTTATGTCTCTGAGGGCCACTTCATGAAGGTGGGGGGGATCACGAGGCCATGGGTTTTTTCTCACGATGGGAGTTGTGAGAAGCTCCCAACTTCAAATATTCTTCTGCAGGAGACTTGAGACCTGTTGGTTGGCTCCAGGCTAACGATTCCGAGCAGGGTTCTAAGGATGGATGGCTGGGTAGACCACCTCGCATTCCAATTGTCTCCTAGCAACAAGACAAGTTAGATCTGCTGGATCTCTTGGAGCAACCGAATACGCTGAGTTGAAATAGACACTCCTGTGGATGGGTCCTAATGTGTTTTTGTGTCTATGGATACCTTGGAATGACGCGGTGGCACTGGGGACATGAAGGGTTCTCCTAAACAGAGGCTTTGACATCACTCCCACGTGCAAGTTTCCCATATGTAGATGAGATTTTTTCTGGTGGGTGAGTCAAGAAACAGCCATATGCTGGTACTGAAATCCAGGCCTCTGAGGAGAGATGCCTGGAAAACAAAGCAATAATCCGATTAGGGCCTAGGGGCCTTTTCGTTCCTTTTTACCTCTGGGGATATCAATCTACAAGTCTGAGTTAGGTAGGTCTCATTGGGCTCAGATAGCTCCTGTTTGTCCTGGGAAGCCACCACTATTGGGATGGCCTCAGGGACTTTGGAGATTTATCCTATTAGTAGCGTTGTGTCCATTGGAATGGGCACACAGATTTCCCTTGGAGAGGGCAAGTACATTCCTGAGCTTGGCTCCAGGGGCCTAAGCATGTAGGCTGTGTAGGCCAGTGCTCTTTGGACAGTTGTCCGAAAACAGAAACTCGGCTTATGTTTCGGGTCATAGGTATGGCAGGACTGATCTACAGACCATGAGGAGAACTCTTCGGGACATGAAAAAAAGGCGAGTGTGAGGCTCTTGCTCAAGTATTTATCTCTGGATATCATGCCATTCATGGTCATGAAATTTCCGGGTGACTTCATGGGAAATGGACAAGTCTTACTCCCTGGGGGTTTGGCCCAATCCAAAGAGTTTGTGGTCATTCTGTGGGACGGAAGAAGTCCTTTTTTTGTTGTTGTTGTTTTTGTTTTGTTTTGTTTTGTTTTTCAAACTCAGGTGTCCCACCAAATGAGGGATTCCAGAGTAGAGCCCTGGGGAGGGGCGATTTGACAACGAGAAATCTGGTTACAATTGGGTCCTAGGGACAGCTAGACTTGGGTTTCAGGGCGAGGGCATGGCATGTACCCCCTGAAGATCTGAAGCAATATCTCATGCATCTGAAGTCACAGCGAGGATCAGACGTGGCTCAGCTTGGATTTTCTGTTCATGACGGCCCCTTCATAAAGGGAGCGGATTCTCGAGAGCGTGGAGGTTTTCCCACGTTTGGAGTGGTGGGATGCCCCCTCCAAGGATTCCTTCTGGGGGATAATTGAGACCTGTTGGACAGCTCCAGGACATCCCATATGGATGAGTCCAGACAAACGTTCGAGGATGGATGCCTGGGAAGCCCGCCTCGCATTCCAAATGTCTCCTAGCGACAAGACAGTTTAGATCTGATGGCTCTGCGGGAGCAACCGGGGGTGGCTGAGTTGAAATGGACTTTCCTGAGGATGGGTCTAATGTGTGTTTGTGTCCATGAGGGCCTTGGAATGGGGCGGTGGCACCGGGACCCTGAAGTATTCTCCTCAGCTTTTGACATAGCTCCCATGCACAAGTTTCTTTGTGGTGACGAGGTTTGTTCTGATGGGTGCCTCAGGAAAACCCCAATGCTGGTATTGGAATCCAGGGTTTTGAGGAGACATGCCTGTAAACCAAAGCAATGGATCCTATTTTGGCCTAGGGTCCTGTCTGGTTCAATCTTCTTCTCTGGGGACATCCTTCTAGGGTATGAGTGGATGTAGATGCTCAGCTGGTGTCAGACTGCCCTTTTTTGTCCCAGGCGACCTATACTATTGGGATGGCCTCAGGGACTTTGGAGGGTTCTCCTAATTTGTACGATTTTGGACAATGGAATGGGCAGAATTCCCATGAATTGGGTAGGCACAGTCCTAATGTATGGCTCCAGGGTCCCCAGCATGGAGGATATGTGGCCCAGGACTTTGAGGACAGAAGTCTGAAAACACAAACTCAGCTTAGGTTTGGGGACGTAGGTATGGCAGGCACGATCTACAAACATGAGAAGACATCTTCAGGATATGAAGATAGGACGAGTCTGAGGCGCTTGCTTAGCTATTTGTCTCTGGATTTTGTATCAGCGATGGCTGTGGAATGTGGAGGAGGCCTCATGGGCCATGGACGAATCTTGCTCTCTGTGGATTTGGGCCAATCCCAATTTTTTTTCGTCAATCTGTTGGATGGAGGACTCCTTTCAGGGTTGTTACATCAGGTGTCCCACCAAAACAGGAATTCCAAGGCAGAGCCCTGGGGAAGAGTGAAGGGACAACACGAACTATGGTTAAAAATTGGGGCCTAGTGGCATGGCAAGCCCTATATGCTGTCTCTTCATCCAGCCACTGAGAGGCCTTACCTGAGGACTGGGCTAAGACTGAGGGTCACAATGTGTGTTTGCTACCTATCTGGACCGCGAGCAATGGCGGGGCCTCAAGGGACACACTGGTTTCCACTACACTGAACGTTGGACAACAAGCCAACCGCAAGTTTCCTGCCATCGTGAAGGAGTTCTGATTTCTGCATCATTTTCAAATCTGGGCAGTGATTGGAGATAATGTCTAGGTTCTGAAGCCTGAAAACTGAGGTTGGGAAGGGATAACGACCTAAAGCCATGGGGGGTCCGAAGTTCTCAGTTTGTAGCCAGCTGTCTGGGTGGGCCTAGGAGGTCCAGGCTCAGGCTGTGTCAGAAAGGGCATTATTGCCCAGGTCATCCTATATATTTTGGGTATAGCGAAGTGTCGTGCAGGTTGATCTTCATTTGGGGTTTCTAAGTAACCCCCGAGGGCAATGTATTTCTTCTTCAGGGCAGGTAGAGTGCTGCATTGTAGTTCTGGATTGCCAAACTGGAGGGCTTTTGACCAAGTAGTCTGTGTACAGAAGTCTGAGGACACAAGCAAGGCTTAGGTTTCTAGGTGAGGACATGGCAGGCACAATCTACAGACCTGAACCGAGATCTCGTGTATCTGAAGTCAGGGTGAGGATCAGACGATATTTCAGGTAGGACCTTGTGTCCCTGATGGCCCCTTTATGAAGGGGAGGGGTATCATTTGGCCATGGGCGTTCGTTATCTCACGATGCGAGTTCTGAGAAGCTCCCAACTGCAAAGATTCTTCTGCAGGACAATTGAGACCTGTTGGTTGGCTCAAGGTCAACGATTCAGAGGAGGGTTTTAAGGATGGATGGCGTGGTAGGCCACCTCACATTCCAATTGTCTCCTAGCAACAAGAAAATTTAGATCTGCTGGATCTCGGGGAGCAACCGAATACACTCAGTTGAAATGGACTCTCCTGTGGTTGGGTCCTAATGTGTTTTTGTGTCTATGGAGACCTTGTAATGGGGCAGTGGCACACAGGCCCTGAAGGATTCTCCTATGGAGGTTCTGAGACATCTTCAAAGGATAATTTTCCCATGTGGAGAAGAGATTTGTTCTGATTGCTGCCTCATGAAATCCCCATATGCTAATATTGGAAACCAGGCCTCTGAGGAGAGATACCTGTAACCGAAAGCAATGAATCTGATTCAGGCCTAGGGGCCTGTCTGATTCAATCTTCTTCTCTGGGGACATCCATCTACGCTGAGTAGAGGTAGGTGCTCAGCAGGTTTCAGATGACCCTTGTTTGACCTGGGCGGCCTACATTATTGGGATGTCCTTGGGGACTCTGGAGTTTTTTCCTAATTTGTACGATTGTGGACAATGGAATGCGCAGAATTCCCGTGGTATGGACCGGCACAGTCCTGATGTGTGGCTCCAGGGGCCCCAGCCTGAAGGGTCTGTGGCCAGGAATGTGGGGACAGAAGTCTGAAAACACAAACTCGGCTTAGGTTTGGGAAGTAGGTATGGCAGGCCCGATCCACAGACCGTGAGGAGAAATCTTCAGGATACGACAAAAGAACGAGTGTGAGGCGCTTGCTCAGACTTTTGTCTCTGGATTTGTTGTCAACGATGGCTGTGGAATCTCGGGGAGGCCTCATGGGCCATGGACGAGACTTCCTCTCTGTGAATTTGGTCCAATCCCAATTGTTTTGGGTCAATCTGAAGGATGGGAGGAGTCCTTTTAGTTTTGTTACCTCAGGCGTCCCACCAAAAGAGGGATTCCAAAGCAGAGCTCTGGGGAGGGATGAATGGACAACCCGAACAATCGAATTGAGGTGAGGTCGAGAACCGAGCAGGTTGATCCTCATTTGGGGTTCATGGAGATCCCCATAGAGCAACGTTTTTCTTTGGAGGGCCAGCATAGGGCTCCATTTTGGTTCCAGAATTCCAAGTCTTGAGGACATGTTTGCCAGAAGTGTGAGGAAGGAAGTCTGAAAACACAAGGATGCACGAGGTTTTGGGCCCACTGTGCAGAGGCTGAATCGAGATCTCCTGCATCTGAGGTCAGGGCGAGTATCAGATGTTGCCTCAAGCTGGAGTTTGTGTCCGTGACGGCCCCTTCCTGAAGGGGGTGGGGCGTCATGAGGCCAGGGAGGTTTCCCTACGCTGGGAGTTGTGAGCTGCTCCAAACTTCAAAGTTTTCCTTCTTCAGGACAGTCGAGTACTATTGGATGGTTCCAGGATGCCCCATACAGAAAGACTCGAGAGCAGGGGCCTAAGCATGGATGCCGAGAAACGGCCAACTCTCCCCTCCCCATTGCCTGGTCGAGACAAGGCACGCTCAATCTGCGGGCTCTTGGGTGAGCTACCCAGAAGGCTGAGTTTAAATGGACTTTCCTGAGGATGAGTCATAATGTGGGTTGTGGCCATGGAGACCTTGGAATGTGGCAGTAGCTAAGGGACTCTGCAGGATTCTCCAACCCGAAGGGTTTTGACACAACTCCAACAAGGAAGCTTTCCATGCGGAGATGAGAGGTGTTCTGTCTGGTGCCTCCGGATAGCCCCATATGATGGGTGGTTCTTCGAACCCAGGCCTCTGAGGAGTGATACCTGGACACCAAAGCAAGAGTTCATAATAGGGCCTAGGGGCCTGTCTGGTTCAATCTTCTGTCTCTGCGGATATCAGTCTGTGTTGTCTGCATGGAGGTAGTAGTAGTTGCTCAGCTGGTGTCATAATGCCCCTGTTTGTCCAGTGCGGCTTGCGGGTAGTGGGATGTCCTTGGGGACCTTGAGGTTTCTACTATTTTGTAGAGTTGTGGGCCAATGGAACGGGCAGTTTTCTTAGGAGAGAGCAGGCACAGTTCTGTGGTGTGGCTCCAGAGACCCCAGCCTGGAGGCGTGTGTGGGCCACGGCTGTGCAGACAGACATCCAAAAACCCAAAACTCAGCTCAGGTTTGGGGGACGAGGCGTGGCCGAGGTTATGGCAGGCCTGATCTACAGTCCGTGAGGGGAGCTCCTCTGGGATATGAAAGAAGGGTGAGAGGGAGGGCAGTCGCTCAGTCTTTTGTCTCTGGATATTTTGTCCACAATGGCCGTTTAATGTAGGAGTTGCCTCATGGGTCGTAGAAGTCTCCCTCTCTGGTAGTTTGTCCAGCCCCCAAGAGTTTGGGGTCATTCTGTGGGAAGGGAAGAGTCCTGTTTTCTGCTTCATGTGTCCCCCCAGTAGAGGGATTCTGGAGCATAGCAGTGGGTACTGACAAACTGGAATACTCGCTCTCTGGTTAAGCCTGGGGGCCTATGGATATGACAAGCCCCATATGCAGGATCTTGGTCCAGCCACTGAGAGGCGTTACTTTAATACGGGACTCACGCTACAGGTCACAATGCATGTCTGTGCCCCTAGGCGGGCCCTCAAGCACTGGCGTGGGCCTTTCCGACAATGCAGGTTTTCCCCACATTGAAACGTTGGACAACATGCCAACCACAAGGTTTCTGGCCATGGGGAAGGAGGAATTCTAATTTCTGCATCACGTTCACCCCTGGGGCAGTGATTGGAGATAAGGTCTAGGTTTCTGAAGCCTGAAAACCGAGGTTGGGAAGAGATGACGAACTACAGCCATAGCGGGTCCCTTGTGTCCAGGTTGGAGCCAGCTGTCTAGGTGTCGTTTGGGGCTCCATGTCTTGTCTCAGGCTGTGCCAGACAGGGCATTTAGTATTCAGGGTAGGCTGTATAATTGCTTTACAGTCGAGTGGCATGCATTAGATAATCATTTGGGGTTTCTTATTAGCAGCATAGGGCAAAGTTTTTCTTCTGGAGGGCAGGCAGAGTGCTGCTTGTGGCTTCGGAATTCCCAAACTGGAGGGCTTGTGGGCCAGGAGGGAGTGTGAGGACGGAAGTCTGAGAACACAAGCTAGGCTTAGGTTTCGGGGAAATGGACATGGCAGGCACACTCTGCAGAGCTGAATTGAGATCTCATGATTCTGATCTGTCAGGTCGAGGATCAGACTTTGGCTCAGGTTGGAGTTTCTCTGTCCATGTTGGCCCCTTCATGAAGGGGGGGGGCATTATGAGGCCATGGGGGTTTTCCCACTATTAGAGTTGTGAGATGCTCCAAACCGCAAGGATTCCTTCTGTGGGACAATTAAGATTTGTTGGATGGCTCCAGGACGTCTCCTAAGGTATTTTTTCCAGAACAGGGTTCTAAGTATGGATGCCTGGGCAGACAGCCTCAATTCCAATTGTCTCCTAGCAACAAGAAACGTTTGATCTGCTGGCTTGGGGTAGCTCAGAGGGGGCTGAGTGGAATGGACTTTCCTGAGGATGGTCTTAAATGAGTTTGAAATGGACTTTCCTGAGGATGGTCTTAATGTTGGTTTGAGTCCATTGAGACCTTGGTATGGGGGCAGTGGCACCAGGGCCCTGAAGGATTCTCCTAACCAGAGGTGATAACAAAAGCTCCAATGAGCAAGTTTTCCATGGGGAGACGAGATTTGTTCTTATTGGTGCCTCAGGGAAACCACCATTTGGCTGGTATTGGAAATGAGGCCTCTGAGGAGAGATGCCTGGAAACCAAAGCAAATGGATCTGATTAGGGCCTAGGGGCCTGTCCGGTTCAATATTCTTCTCTGGGGACATCTTTTGTCTGAGTGGAGGTAGTTTGCTCAGCTGGTTTGAGATCACACCCTGTTTGTCCTGGGCGGCCTACACTATTGGGATGGCCTCGGTAACTTTGGAGGTTTTTCCTAATTTGCAAGGTGTGTGGCCAATGGGAATGGGAAGAATTCTCTTGAAAGGGAAGCACAGTCCTGAGGTGTGGCTCCAGGGACCCAAGTGTGGAGCGTGTGGTGGTCCAGGGCTATTTGGACAAAAGTCTGAAAACACAAACTCCACTTAGGTTTGGGTCTGTAGGTATGCCGGCCCGATATATAGACCGTGAGGAGAACTCTTCGGGATATGAACAAAGGGCGAAAGTGAGGTGCTTGCTCATGCTTATTTTTTTCTGGATATGTGTCACCGATTGCCATGGAATGTCCGGGTGTCCTCATGGGCCATCGATGAGGCTCCCTTTCTGGGGATTTTGACCAATCCCAAGAGTTTTTGGGGTTCATTCCTGTGGGAAGGGAGGAGGCCTTGCTTTCTGTTTTTTTTTTTTTTTTTTTTTTTACCCCTCAGGTGGACCACCAAAAAGAGGGATTCCACAGCAGAGTCCTGGGGAGGGGCGGACTGGACAACCAGAACTCTGGTTAATATTGGGACCTAAGAACACCACTGGCAAGCCCCATATGTGGGCTCTTGGTCCAGACACTGAGAGGCCTTCCTTGAGCATAGGGCTCACATTTGAGTTTCACAATGTGTTTTTGTGCCCAAGGAGCCCCTCAAGTCCAGGGCGTGGCCTAACTGTACCATGCTGGTTTCTCCTACAACTGAACGTTGCACAATATGGCAACCACAAGTTTTCTGGCCATGGGGGAAGAAGGAGTTCTAATTTTCTGCAACACTTTCACTCCTGGACTGTGTGATTGGATTTTAAGGTCTAGGTTCTGAAGCTTGAAAACTGAGGTTGGGAAGCCAGATGAAGACCTAAGGCCATGGTGTGAACTGATGTGTCTCAGTGTTCGGCCAGCTGTTGATTGTGGGTTGGGAGGGGTGCAGGCTCAGGCTGTGGCAGACACAGGGAATTAGTGGCCCAGGCTAGACTGTATCATTGGGGTGCAGTCGAGTTTCGTGCATGGTTGGTACTCATTTGTGGTTACTGGGTAGCCCCAGAGGGCAACGTTTTTCTTCTGGAAGGAAAGACACAGTGCCACATAGTGGCTCCAGAATTCCCAAACTGGAAGGCTTGTGGGCCAGGAGTGTGTGAGGAAAAAAAAAACATTCTGAGAACACAAGCCAGACT
Source organism: Mustela putorius furo (assembly GCF_011764305.1). Classification (NCBI taxonomy): domain Eukaryota; kingdom Metazoa; phylum Chordata; class Mammalia; order Carnivora; family Mustelidae; genus Mustela; species Mustela putorius. The sequence continues at coordinate 69,289 of NW_025422271.1, read as the reverse complement.
TAGATTTCGGGGTGAGGGGACGGCAGGAACCCTCTGCAGAGATGATTTCGAGATCCCGTGTACCATGAAGACAGAGCTAGAATCAGACGTTGGCTCATCAGTTGGAGTTTCTGTCATGACGGCCCCTTCATGAAGGTTGACAAGGCGAAGGGTTGTGTCACGAGGCCATGGAGGTTTTCCCCTCTCACGATGGGAATTGTGAGATGCTCCAAAACCGCAATGATTCCTTCTGTGGGACAGTCGAGACATGCTGGATGGCTCCAGGACATCCCATAAGGAAACCGTTATCCAGAGCAGGGTTCTAAGGATGGATGGCCTGGGCAGCCCCTGGCCCTCCCATCCAGGTGTCCTCATAGCGCCAAGGCACGTTCGATCTGCTGGATCATAGGGTGAGTAACCGAGGCGGGTGTGTGTTGAAATGGGTGAGTTGAGGATGGGTCCATAATGTGCAATTTGTTGTCCATGGAGACCTTGGAATGGGGGTGCTTGATCCGGGGGCCTTGAGGGATGTTCATAACGGCCAGGTTTTGACGTGGGAGCTCTAAAGAGTACGTTTCCTATGTAGAGAAGAGAATTGAATTTTTGATGAGTGCCTAGGAATCTCCCATATGCTGGTATTGGAAAAACCAGGCCTCTGAGGAGAGATGCCCATGGAAACAAAAGCAATGGATATGATTAGGGGGCCTAGGTGCCTGTCCGGTTTCAATCTCTTTCCTGGGGATACGTGTCTATGGATCTGAGGGGGGGGTAGTGAGTTGCTCGGCTTGTGTCAGATCGCCCCTGTTTGTCCTGGGCAGCCTATAATATTGGGAATGGCCTCGGGATTTTTTGAGTTTCTCCTAATCTATAGGGTTGTGGGGCCAATGGAATGGGCAAAATCCCCTGGAGAGGGGCAGGCACAGTTCTGAGTTTGGCTCTAGGGGCCCCAAGCCTTGAGGGTGTGTGTGGGCCAGGCCTGTGGGGACAGAAGTCTGGAAACACAAATTCCGACTTAGGATTGGGGACATAGGTATGGGCACGCCCAATCTACAGACCGTGATAAACACTTCGGGATATGAAAAAAGGGTGAGTTTGAGGGTGGACTTGCTTTTCAGGTTTTGTCTCTGGATTTGTGTCAACAATGTGGGGTCGAATGGCTGGCGTGGCCTCATGGGTTGTGGACAGGCTTTCCTTCTCTGAGGATTTGACCCAATCCCAAGAGTTTTGTTGGTACATTCTGTGGGATGGGAGGTGTCCTTTCTGTTTTTTTATTTTATTTTATGTACCTCATGGGTGCCAATAAAAGAGGGATTCCCGAGCAGAGTCCTTGGTAGGACAACTGGATAACCCCACCTCTGTTTAAGTTTGGGGGCCTGGGGATTGGCAAGTCCAATATGTGGGCTCTTGATTCAGACACTGAGAGGTCTCCTTGAGGACAGGGCTCATGCTGAGGGTTCACAATGCCTATTTGTGCCCAACAAGGCCCTCAAGCATGGGGAAGGGCCCTCATGGGCCACTCTTTTTGGCTTCTCCTAGCCCTACACTGAACGTTGGAGAATATGCCAACCACCCACTTTTCCCGCCATGGCGAAGGAAGAGTTGTGATTTCTTGCATCACGTTGACCCCTGGGGGGGACAGTGATTGGAGTTATAGGTCTAGGTCTCTGAAAACGGCCGAAAACCGAGTGGTTGAGGAAGGAGATCAAGAACTAAGGACCCTGATGGGTAACAATGAGATCAGTGTGTGGGTAGCTGTTTGTTGAGCGTAGGTTCCTGGAGGTGTGGGCTCATTCTTTGTTTCAGACAGGGGGCATTAGAACAGGATAGGGACTGTAAATTTTGGTTTGGGGTGCAGTCTAGTGGCGTTCAGTTGAATCCTCATTAGGGTTTCCTAGGTAGCGCAATAAGGAAACGTTTTGCCACATTCTCTTCTGAGGGCAAGGCAGAGTGCCCTGCATTGTGGCCCCAGTATTGCCAATTTGTAGGGCGTTTTGGGCCAGGGGGTGTGAGGTACGGGTAGTCCTGAGCACACAAGCTAGGCCTTAGTTTTTTTGGTTGAGGGCACAGAGGGCACACTATTCAGAGCTGAATCAAGAATCTCATATCACATGAAAGCCAGGGCCGCAAATATCAGAACGTTGCCTCAGGTTGGAGTTATTATCCAGTATGGCCCCTTTATAAAGTGGAGCGTCTCAAGATGAGGGCCATGAAGAGATTTTCTCCCCACCATGGGGAGTTGTGAGAATGCAACCAGCACTGCAAAGATTCCTTCTGATGGGACACTTGAGGACCTGTTGGATGGTCTTCTAGGGAGGTCCCATAAGGAACGGACTTCCAGAGTAGGGTTCTAAAGGATGGATGCCTGGGCAGACCGCCTCCCATTCTAGTTGTCTCCTAGCAACAAAAGTCAGGTTTTTATCTGCAAGGCATGGGGGAGAAAACACAAGGGGGAATGCTGAGCGTTGACATGGACTCTACGGAGGAGAGATCATTTAATGTGGGGTTAGTTCCATGGAGCACCTTTGGAATGGGGTGCTTGCTTCGGGGGCCTGAAAGATTCCTCCAAATTCTCCTAAACTGAGGTTTTTATAGATCTCCAAAGAGTACATTTTGCAGGTGGAGACGAGATTTTTTTATGAGTGCCTCAAGTAATTCCCCCTATGCTGGTTATTGGTAACCTGGCCTCTGAGGATAGAATGCCTGGAAACAAAAGAAAGGCAATGGGGGGATCTGATTAGGCATAAGTTCCTTTCCAGTTCAATCTTATTCTATGGGGATATCTGTCTCGGGGTCTGAGTGGAGGTAGTGGTAGTTTACTAAATTGTGACAGATCATCCCGGTTTGTCAACTGGCCAGACTCAGCGCCAACACTATTGGGGATGGCGCGGTGAGTTTGGAGGTTTTCTTCTCCTAATCTATTAGGGGTGTGTGGCCAATGGAACTGCGAGATTTCCCCTGGGGAAGTGAAAGCCACAGTACTCAAGGTGTGGCTTCAGGGGCCCCAGCTTGGATGGTGTGTGGGCCAGGACTCTGGGGACAGAGTTCTGAAAAATACAAACTCAGCTTAGTTTTGGGGCTGTATGTATGAAGCGCTTCGATCCCTCAGACCGTGGGAATTTCCGGTTTATGAAGAAAGGGAGAGTATGTGGCATTTGCTAGGGGCTTTTGTCTCTGGATTTTGTGTCCTATGGTGGCCGTGGATTGGAACGGGGGAGGTGTCCTCAAGGGCCATGGACAGTAAAGTCTTTTCCCTGGGTGATTTTTGCCTGCAAACCAAGTGGTTTGGGATCATTCTGAATCGGATGGGAAGTGTCCTTGTCTGTTTTTTTTTTTTACCACCTCATTGGTCCCAACCCAAAGAGGGATTTCCAGAGCAGTGCCCTGATTGTGAGGGGGTAGACTAGACATCTATAACTCTGGTTGAGATTGGTGGAATATGGGCTTGGCAAGCCCAATATGTGGGCTGTTTGTTCCAGTCATTAAGCGGCTTTACAAATGAGGATAGGGCTCACTCTGATGGTCATCCATGTGTGGTTTGTGCAAATTGTTAGCCCTCAGGGGATAGGTGGGGGCCTCAATAGTCCTGCTCTTTCGTTTCTTCCTGCAATGAAGGTTGGACCACATGCCAACCAACACGGTTTGCTTGCCATGGCGAAAGAGAAGTTCTGATTCTTGTAATCACGTTCACTCCTGAGCAGTGAGTGGAGATAAGGTCTAGGTTCTGAAGGTGAAAAACTGAGGTTGGGTAGAGAATGATGGCCCGAAAGCCATTGTGGGTTTGATATGCTCAGTGTACGGCCAGCTGTCTGGGTGTTGGACTGGAGGTCTGCCTTCAGGCTGTGTCAGCAGGGCTTTAGTGCACAGGCTGAGATTGTATAATTGGGGTATGGTCGAGTGGCATGCAGGTTGTTTTACTTTTTTTGGGCGTTTTCTGGTTAGCCCTATATGGGCAACATTTTTCTTCTGGAGGGGCAGGCATAGTGCTGGCATTGTGTCTCCCAGAATTGCCAAACACTGGAGGGGGTGTGGCCAGGATTGTGAAGACGGAAGTCTGTAGAACACAAGTTAGGCTTAGGTTTTTCGGGCGAGGCACAGCAGGCACACTCTCAACACTCGCACAGTGCTGAATCGAGATCTCGTGCTTTCTGAATTCAGGCGCCGGATCAGACTTTGGCTTAGGATGGAGTTTCTGTCCATGATGGCCCATTTATGAAGGTGTGGGGGGCATCAATGAGGAACTGGAGGTTTTCTCCCAGTGGGTTTGTGTGAGATGCTTCAAACCACAAGGATTCATTCTGCGAGACCAGTCAAGACAGGTTGGTTGGAGATCAAGATGTCCCATAATGAAATTCTCCACGAGCAGGGTTCTAAGGATGGATGCCGTGGGCAGCCCACCTCGCATTCCAACTGTCTCCTAGGACAAAAGGCAGTTTTGATCTGCTGTGGCTCTGGTGTGAGCAGCCGAGAGGGGCTGATTTTGAAATGGACTCTCCTGAGGAATGGATCATAATGCTACGTTTGTGTCCTTGGAGACCTTGGAATGGGTCCATGGGTGCCAGCCCCCTGAAGGATCCTCCTAACCTTAGGTATTGACACAATCTCCACTCCAAGAGCAAGTTTCTCATGTGGAGATGAGATCTGTATCTGATTGTTTTCCTTAGGAAACCCCCATATTCTGATATTGGAAACCAGGCCTCTGAGGAGAGATACAATAGAAACCAAAGCAATGGATCAGAAGTTGGCTCAGGTTGGAGTTTCCTGTCCATGATGGAACCCTTTATAAAAGGGGAGCACCTCATGAGGCCATGTAAGTTTTTTCCCAACTATAGGAGTTGTGAGATGCTCCCAATCTGCAAGGATTCCTTCTGCAGGACAGTCCAAGACCTGTTGGAAAGGCTCCCAGGACATTCCATTATGGAACGGCGGCCAGAGCAGGATTCCAACGATGGATGCCTAGAGCAGGTCTGCTTTGGCATTCAAGTTGTCTCCTAGCGACAAGGCAGGTTTGATATTCTTCTGGCTCTGGGAGGGGGGAAGTAAGAGTCAACGGGCTGAGTGAGTTGAAGATGTACGACTTCCTTGCGAATGGTCATAATGCGGGTTTGTGTCCATTGGGAGAAACCTTGGAATAGGTGCGGTGGCTCCGGGCTACCTGAAGGTTCTTTCCTAATCATGGAGGGTTTTTACAATTTAGCTCCCCAAGGATAAGTTTCCACATGTGGAGACAAAGATTTTGGTTCTGATTGTTATCTCTCTGGAATCCCCCCCCATATGCTGGTATTGGGCAAAACAGGCCTCTGAGGAGAGATTGCTTAGAAACAAAGCAATGGAACCAATTACGTTCTAGGAAGGTAGGGGCCTGATCCAGCAGTTTAAACACCTTTCTCTAGGGATCATATCTGTCTAACGGGTGGAGTTGAGTCGTTGCTCATCTTGTGATCCCCCCTCACCCCTCTTTTGTACTGGGCGGCGGCTACACTATTGGAATGGCCTCTGGGACTTTGGAGGTTCTCCTAATCTGTAGGGTGGTTGTGGCCAATGGGGAATGGGAAGAATTTCCCTTGGAGAAGGGCAGGCACAAGTCCTGGAGGTGTGGCTCCAGGGATGGGCATCACCTCAGCCTGGAGGGCGTGCTGGGCACCCCAGAGGGATATATCAGGAGTATAAGTCTGCTGCAACATCAAACAACCGGTTTGGGGACAGGAGGTGTAATGGCATGCAAGAGGGGGTGCCCGATCTAGCCGAACTCTGAGGAGTGAGTTATTTGGTTGGGGCTATGACCTAAGGGTATGGCTTATGTCTCTGGATTTTGTGTCAATAGGGCTCGTGGAATGCGGGGCTGGCCGCATGTGGATCATGGGCATGGGAGTAGTCCCTTTTTCGTCTCTCTGGGGATGGCCCTGATCCCAAGTGATTGGGGTCATTCTGTGGGTGGAGTAATTCCTTTCTGTGTGTACTCGCCTTTCTGTGTTTATACTTCCTTCCCCGCTCAAAGTCCCCCCCAAAGGAGGGATTCCAGAAGAAAAAGCCATGAGTAGGGGGTACCTTGATGTCTCTCAAATATGGTTTAAGGATTGGGTGCCTTGGGGTGGGTGGCAAGGGCCCCTCATATACCCAGATGTGGCTCATGTCCAATACCACTGAGCGAGGCTTTATTACTTTTGAGGACAAAGGGTTTCACACTACGGGTACCAATGTGCTGTTTGTTGCCAAAACGGCAGATCTTACAGGCATGGGCATGGCCTCAGGGACCCTACACGACCTTCAAGGGCCTTCTACTACTACTATCTACATACTCCTTTATGGGCCCTTAGCCAGGGGTCCTACCACTGAACCTTTGGGATAAGAAAGGCCAACCACAAGATTATGTCGAGAGGAAGGACGGAGGTGTTAATGAATTTCTGCATAACGTTCAACCAGCTGAAATGAGTAGAGGTAAGTGTCTAGGATTTCTGTAGCCTGAAAAAACCAGGTTGGGAAAGACGAAAAAAGAAGATGCCACGCTAAAGGCATGGCGGTTCAGCTGTTGTCAGTGTATGGCAAGCTGGTCTGGGTGTTCGGCTTGGGAAGTCAGGGCCTCAGTTTGTGTCAGACAGGGCAATTAGTGCACAGGATAGACTATATAATTGGATGTACAGTTGAGTGGCATGCAGGTTTATCCTCAATTTGGGGTTTTCTGGGGTAGAACAATAGGGCAACGTTATTTCTCTCTAGAGGGCATGGCAGAGTGCAGCAATATATCATCGGAAAATCCCCAAAATGGAGGGAGCGTGTTCCAGGAGAGCGTGAGGAGGGAAGTATGAGAACACTAGCTTATGCCTTAGGTTTTAGGGTGAGGGCCACAGCAGGTGCACTCTTGAAGAGCCTTCTAATCAAGATTTTTCTTGTGCATTTGAACAGTCCAAGGCGAAGATAAGCCGTTGGCTCAGGTGGAGTTTTGTTTCCTTTAAATTGATCAGCCATTCATTGATGATTAGGTGGCATCATTAGACCTTGGAAGCATTCCTATGATTCTGAATTTGTGAGGGTTCTGTCCATGCACAAGGACTCCTGTGGGCCAGTAGGACACCTAGTTTGGATGGCTCACGGATTTTCCTCATAAGGAAACGCCGACAATTACAGTGGTTCTAAGAGTGCTAAGGATCTCTAATGAGAGATGGCCTGGAACACCCAAGCAATAGATCCGATAGGTGCCTAATTGTCCTGTTTCAATTCCTTTTTTACAACCTCTGGGGACATCAGTCTAGGGGTCTGAGTGGCTGTAGGTGCTGGCTCAGATGGGCCCCCCAGATTGCCCCTTGCGTGGTCCTGAGAAGCCACAACACTATTGGAGATCGGCCTCAGGACTTTGGTGGTTTCTCCTATAGTGGTGTGGCCATTGGATGGGCCATACATTATTCCCTTGGGAGGGAAGCACGTCTTCTGTTTGGGATCAGCGGTCATGAGCTGTAGGTGTGTAGGCCTGAAAAAACCGAGATTGAGAAGAGATGCAAATAAGGTCCATGACGGTCTGATTTGCTCAGTGTGCGGCCAGCTCCAAGCTGTCTGGGTCGGGGGGAAAAACAGGAGGTCCAGGCTCAGGCTGTGTACGAAGGCAAGTTCATTAGTGGCCCAGGTCAGGGCCGATATATTTTGGGGTACAGGCCGAAAATGGAGTGCAGGAGGATGATCCTTCATTTGGGTTTCTAGGTAGCCCCAGAGGGCCAATGTTTTGCTTGATGGAGGGCAGGGCAGAGTCTGCATTGTAGTTCTGGATGCCAAACATCCCCAAAGTGGAGGGTTTGTCGGGCCAGTAGTCTGAGAAGGAAAGTATGAGAAACCCAAAGATAGGCCTAGGTTTATGGTTGAGGATATGGCAGGCCATTTCAGACCTGAATCGAGTTCACGTGCATCTGAAGTCAGGCGCGAGGTTCAGACGATATCGATCAGGTTGGACATTTGTACCTGATGGCACCTTCTTGAAGGGGGGGTGGATAGGATGAAGCCCCATGGGGATGTTCAACACGATGGTTAGTTGTGAGAAACTCCAAAATGCAAAAAATGATTCTCTGCAGGACAATATTGAACCTGTTGGTTTGGATCACAGGAAACGATCCGAAGCCGGGTCTAAGGATGGATGGTCTGGGTAGGCACACAACGCATTCCAATTGTCTCAACACAACAGACAGGTTAATCTGCTGGATCTGGCGGATCGCACCAGAGGTGGCTGTGATTGAAATGGACTCTTCCCGTGGATGTGTCCCTAATATGATTTTATGTGGGTCTATGGTGACCCTTGGAATGAAGCGGGTGGGCCCTGGGGACATGAAGGGTTCCTCTACAACAAGACGTCTAATCACAAAAGCTCAAACGTGCAAGTTTTCCAATGTGTAGATGAGATTGTTCTGATGGGTGAGTCAGAGAAACAGCCATATGCTGTTATGAAATCAGGCCTCTGAGGAGAGATGCCTGGAAACCAAAAGCAATGGATCCGATAGGTGCTAGCAGGCATGTTCGTGCCTTTTTAACCTCTGGGGACATAATTCTAACTGGTCTGGAGGGACTGGTAGAGTGCTGCGCGGTATGGGGGGAGGGGCCTATCAGAAGGGCCAGATTGCCCCCTGCTTTGTCTGGGGAAGCCGCAAATATTGGGATGGCCTCAGGGACTTTGGAGGCGGTTTATCCTCTTAGGAGGACGTTGTGGCCATGGGAATGGGGCCCACACAATTCCCTTGGAGAGGGCAATAAGCACAGTCGTCAGTTTGGTTCCAGGGGCCTGAGCCTTGTAGGTTGTGTAGGCCGGGCTGTTTGGACAGTTTTGTCTGAAAACACAAACTGGCTTATTAGTTTCGGTGGGGTCATAAGGTATGGCTAGGACTGATCTACCGACCTATGAGGAGAAACTTTTAGGGATATGAAAAAAGGGGCGAGTGTGAGGCTCTTGCTCAAGTTTTTGTCTCTGGATATCGTGTCACTCATGGTTCGTGAAATTGAAACTCGGGGTGGGACTTCATGGGAAATGGACGAGTCTTACTCTCTGGGGGGTTTGGCCCCGTCATCATAGGTTGGGGTCAGTTCCGTGTGTATGATAAGTGTACGAAATTCCAACGTTCTGCTCGTGTTGTGGTTGTTGATTGTTTTGTTGTGTTTTGTTTGTCAACGCTTGGTGGTGTCGCCACCAATGGTAGTATCGCAAGCGTAGAGACCGCTGTAGAGGGAGATCTGGACAAACCATAGTAATCTGGATGAGGAAGATTGGGAGGGTTAGGGACATGGTCAACCGGGATTAGATGAGACATCTATGTCCGCGAATGCATCTTATGATGGACTCCACGTAGCTAGAGGACAGGAACTCACTGGGGAGGGTAGCAATGAAGCGGGTGTTAGGTGCCGTCTGGGGGTCGCAATCCAAGAATGGAGGCTCGGGGCGCCGCAGGATGGATTTGGTAGAATTGACCGGTACACTGAACGTTGGACAACATGTCAACCCCACAAGGTTTCTTGCCATGGGTAAGGAAGAGTTCTGTGTTTCTTCTTCACAGTCACCCCTGGGCAGTGAATGATGGAGATAGGTCTAGGTTGCGGGTGAAGCCTGAAAAACTGAGGGTAGGGAAGAATGATGAACTGAGCCTAAAGGCCATGGCGGGTTCTGATGTGCCAGTTTGTGCGGTCAGCTGTCTGGTGTGTTGGTCACGAGGTCCGGGCTCAGTTTGTCAGACAGTCGCATTAGTGCCCAGGGGTTGACTATATATTTTTGGTGTGCCTTCGGAGTGCCGTTGTAGGTTCTTATCTGAAGAACTCTTCAGGAATATGAAGAATGAGCGAGTCTGAGGTGCGCGTGCTTCAGGGAGTGTTTTGTCTCTGGATTTTTGTATCAGGCGCGGGTTGGCCCGTGGGAATGTGGGGAGGAGAGGCGCTCACCATGGGCCATGGACACGAATCTTGCTCTCTTGTGGATTTGCCCCGATCCCAGTTTGTTGTTTTTCGTCGTCAATCTGTGGGATGGGGAGGACTCCTTTCAGGGTTTGTTTACCCTCAGGTGGTCCCACCAAAAAGAGGAATTCCCAAGCAGAGCCCTGGGGAAGAGTTGAAGGGACAACCCGAACAACTATGGTTAAAAAATTGGGGCCTAGGGGCATGGCAAGCCCAATAATATGCTGTCCTCTCCATCCAGCCACTGAGAGGCCTTACCTGAGGCACTGGGCTCAGGCTGAGGGTCCACAATGTGTGTTTGTGGACCATGTGTGGCCCGCAAGATCATGGGCGGGGGCCTCATGGGCCACACTGGTGGTTTCACTACAACTGAACCTTGGACAACATGCCAACCACAAGTGGTTCTTGCCATGGGGAAAGAGTTGCTGATTTCTGCATCATTTTCAAACCCGGGCCGTGATTGGAGATACTGGTCTAGGTTTGAAAGCCTGAAAAAACCGAGATTTGAGAAGAGATGACGACCTAAGGCCATGGCGGGTCCGATGTGTGCTCAGTGTGCGGCCAGCTGTCTGGGTGGGGCCAAGGAGGTCCAGGCTCAGGCTGGTGTCAGAAAGGGCATTAGTGCCCAGGTCAAGCCTATATATTTGGGGTACAGCCGAATGGCGGTGCAGGGGTTGATCCTCATTGGGTTTCTGGGTAGCCCCAGAGGGCAATGTTTTTCTTCTGAGGGGCAGGCAGAGTCTGCCAAGCGAGTGCTGCACTGTAGTTCTGGATTGCCAAAACTGGAGGCTTGTGGGGCCAGTAGGACGGAGAGTCTGAGAACCCAAGAGGCCTAGGTTTCTGTCGTGCATGAATGGCCCATGGCAGGCACAATCTTTCTGGGTTGAGACGTGAAATCGAGATCTCGTGCATCTGAAGTCAGGGCGAGGATCAGACGATCGCTCAGGTTGGTACATTCTGTCCCTGATGGCCCCTTTCTGAAGGGGGGGTTGGATCACGAGGCCATGGGGTTTTTCCCACGATGGGAGTTGTGAGAAGCTCCCAACTGCAAAGATTCTTCTTGCAGGGACAATTGAGACCTGTTGGTTGGCTCCAGGACAACGATTTCGTCCGAGCAGGGTTCTAAGGATGGATGGCTGGGTAGCCCACCTCGCATTCCAATTGTCTCCAAGCAACAAGACAGGTTAGATCTGCTGGATCTGGGGGAGCAACCGAGGAGGCTGAGTTGAAATGGACTCTCTCCCGTGGATGTGTCCTAATATGATTTTGTTGTCTATGGAGACCTTGGAATGAAGCTCGTTGGCACTGAGGGCCCTGAAGGGTTCTCCTAAAGAGAGGCTTTCACACAGCTCCATCGTGCAAGTTTCCCATGTGTAGATGAGATTGTTCTGATGGGTGAGTCAAGAAACAGCCATATGCTGTTATTGAAATCCAGGCCTCTGAGGAGAGATGCCTGGAAACCAAAAGCAATGGATCCGATAGGTGCCTAGGGGCATAGGGGCCTGTTCGTTCCTTTTTTACCTCTGGGGGACATCAGTCTCTACGGGTCTGAGGTGCCGGTAGGTGCTCAGATGGCCCCAGAGTGATTGCCCCTGTTGTCCTGGGAATGCCACAAATATTGGGGATGGCCTCAGGGACTTTGGAGGGTTTTTATCCTCTTAGTAGGGTTGTGGCCATTGGAATGGGCACATACAATTCCCTTGGAGAGGGGCAAGCACAGTCGTCAGGTTTGGCTCCAGGGGCCTGAGCCTGCTAGGGTGTGTAGGCCAGGGGCTGTTTGGACAGTGTCTGAAAACACAAACTCGGCTTTATGTTCGGGGTCATAGGTATGGCAGGGGACTGATCTACAGACCATGAGGAGAACTCTTCGGGATATGAAAAAAAGGGGCGAGTGTGAGGCTCTTGCTCAAGTTTTTGTCTCTGGATATCGTGTCACTCCTCATGGTCGTGAAATTTCCGGGTGACTTCATCATGGAAATGGACGAGTCTTACTCTCTGGGGGTTTGGCCCCGTCCAAAAGAGTTGGGGGTCATTCTGTGGGATGGAGAAAGTCCGTTGTTCTGTTGTTGTTGATTTGTTTGTTTTGTTTTTTCAACCTCAGGTGTCCCACCAAATGAGGGATTCCAGAGTAGAGCCCTGGGGAGGGGCGACTGGACAACCAGAAATCTGGTTAAAATTGGGGGGCCTAGGGACATGTCAAGCCCATTATGACATCTAAATGGTCCAGCCACTGAGAGGACGTACTAGAGGACAGGACTCACGCTGAGGGTCACAATGCGTGTTTATGCCCTCGTCGCACTCAAGAATGGGCGGGGCCTCAGGGTGGTGCTGGAATGCTGGTTTTTCTCCTACACTGAACGTTGGACAACATGCCAACCACAAGGTTTCTTGCCATGGGTAAGGAAGAGTTCTGATTTCTGCATCACAGTCACCCCTGGGCAGTGATTGGAGATAAGGTCTAGGTTCCCGAAGCCTGAAAACTGAGGTAGGGGAAGAGATGATGACCTAAGGCACTGGCGGGTCTGAAATGTGCTCAGTGTGCTGGTCAGCGTCTGGGTGTTCATCGGTCACCAGAGGTCCGCGGCTCAGGTTGTCAGGCACAGTGCATTAGTGCCCAGGTTAGACTCTATATTTTGGGTGCATTCGAGTGACCGTGTAGGTTCTTATCTGAAGAACTCTTCAGGATATGAAGAATGAGAAGCGGAGTCTGAGGCGCGGGATGCTCAGGCTTTTGTCTCTGGATTTTGTAAAGAGGCAGCGATGGCCGTGGATGGTTGGGGGAGGCCTCATGGGCCATGGACGAATCTTGCTCTCTGTGGATTTGGCCCGATCCCAATTGTTTTTTTTCGTCAATCTGTGGGATGGGAGGACTCCTTTCAGGTTTGGTTACCTCAGGTGTCCCGACCAAAAAAGAGGAATTCCAAAGCAGAGCCCTGGGGAGAGTGAAGGGACAACCCGAACTATGGTTTAAAAAAATTGGGGCCTAGGGGCATGGCAAGCCCCAATATGCTTGTCCCTCCATCCAGCCACTGGAGAGGCCTTACCTGAGGACTGGGCCTCAGGCTGAGGGTCACAAATGTGTGTTTGTGACCAATGTGGCCCAGCAAGCATGGGCGGGGGCCTCATGGGCCACACTGGTTTCAAGTACACTGAACCTTGGACAACATGCCAACCACAAGGTTTCTCTGCCATGGGGAAAGAGAAGGTTCTGATTTCTGCATCATTTTTTCAAACCCCGGGCCGTGATTGGAGATACTGTTCTAGGTTTCTGAAGCCTGAAAAACCGAGAGAGATTGAGAAGAGATGACGACCTAAGGCCATGGCCAGGGGTTCGTATGTGCTCAGTGTGCGGCCCAGGCTGTCTGGGTGGGGGGCAGGAGGGTCCAGGCTCAGGCTGTGTCAGAAAGGGCATTAGTGCCCAGGTCAGCCTATATATTTGGGGTACAGCCGGAATGGCATGTTGGCAGGTTGATCCTCATTGGGGTTTCTGGGTAGCCCCAGAGGGCAATGTTTTTCTTCTGGAGGGCAGGGCAGAGTGCTGCATTGTAGTTCTGGATTGCCAAACTGGGAGGGCTGTGGGCCAGTAGTCTGAGGACGGAAGTCTGAGAACCACAAGCTAGGCCTAGGTTTCTGGGTTGGGTGAGGACCAATATTAAGAATCGAGATCTCGTGCCATCTGAAGTCAGGGCGAGGGATCAGACGATCGCTCAGGTTGGACATTCTGTCCCTGATGGCCCCTTCCTTGAAGGGGGGGTGGATCACGAGGCCATGGGGGTTTTCCCACGATGGGAGTTGTGAAGAAGCTCCCAACTGCAAAGATTTCTTCTGCAGGACAATTGAGACCTGTTGGTTGGCTCCAGGACAACGATTCCAAGCAGGGTTCTAAGGATGGATGGCTGGGTAGCCCCACCTCGCATTCCAAATTGTCTCCAAGCAACAAGACAGTTTAGATCTGCTGGATCTGGGGGAGCAACGAAAGGAGGCTGAGTTGAAATGGACTCTCCCGTGGATGTGGTCCTAATATGATTTTGGTGTCTATGGAGACCTTGGATGAAGCGGGGGGGTGGCACTGGGGGGGCCCTGAAGGGTTCGTCCTACTAAAAGAGAGGCTTTCACACAGCTCCATCGTGGCAAGTTTCCCATGTGTGTAGATGAGATTTGTTCTGAGGGGTGAGTCAAGAAAACAGCCATATGCTGTTATTGAAAATCCAGGCCTCTGAGGAGAGAGCCGAGAATGCCTGGAAACCAAAGCAATGGATCCCGATAGGGCCCTAGGGGCCTGTTCGTGCCTTTTTACTATCTGGGGACTCAGGTCTACGGGTCTGAGTGCTCGGTAGGTGCTCAGATGGGGGCCCAGATTGCTCCCCTGTTTGTCCTGGGAAGCCACAAATATTGGGATGGCCTCAGGGACTTTGGAGGTTTATCCTTTGTATTAGTAGGGTCTGTGGCCATTGGGAATGGGCACACACAATTTCCTTGGAGAGGGCAAGCACAGTCGTCAGGTTGGGCTCCAGGGGCCTGAGCACTGTAAGGGTGTGTAGGCCAGGGGGCTGTTTGGACAGTTGTCTGAAAACACAAACTCGGCTTATTGTTTCGGGTCATAGGTATGGCAGGACTGATCTACAGACCATGAGGAGAACTCTTCGGGATATGAAAAAAAAGGGCGAGTGTGAGGCTCTTGCCTCAAGTTTTTGTCTCTGGATATCGTGTCACTCATGGTCGTGAAAATTTCCGGGTGACTTCATGGGAAATGGACGAGTCTTACTCTCTGGGGGTTTTGGCCCCGTCCAAAGAGTTTGGGGGTCATTCTGTGGGATGCGAAGAAGTCCGTTGTTCTGTTGTTGTTGATTTGTTTTTGTTTTGTTTTTCAACACTCAGGTGTCCCACCAAATGAGGGATTCCAGAGTAGAGCCCTGGGAGGGGCGATCTGGACAACCAGAAATTCTGGTTAAAAATTGGGGCCCCTCCTAGGGGGACATGTCAAGCCCATTATGACATCTAATGGTCCAGCCACTGAGAGGACGTACTAGAGGGACAGGACTCACGCTGAGGGTCACAATGCGTGTTTATGCCCTCGTCGCACTCAAGGAATGGAGGGGCCTCAGGGTGAATGCTGGTTTCTCCTACACTGAACGTTGGACAACATGCCAAACCACAAGGTTTTCTTGCCATGGGGTAAGGAAGAGTTCTGATTTCTGCATCACAGGGTCACCCTGGGGCAGTTTGATTGGAGATAAGGTCTAGGTTTCTGAAGCCTGAAAAAACTGAGGTAGGGAAGAGATGATGACCTAAGGCCATGGCGGGTCTGATGTGCTCAGTGTGTTTGCGGTCAGCTGTCTGGGTGTTGGTCACGAGGTCCGGGCTCAGGTTTAGTGTCAGACAGTGCATTAGTGCCCAGGTTAGAACTATATATTTTGGGGGTGCCTTCGAGTGCCGTGTAGGTTCTTATATGAAAGAACTCTATCAGGATATGAAAGAAATGAGCGAGTCTGAGGCGCTGTGCTCAGGCTTTTGTCTCTGGATTTTTGTATCAGCGACGGCCGTGACTTGTGGGGACGTTGGAATGTTGGGGAGGCCTCATGGGCCAGGGGAATGGGACCGAATCTTAGCTCTCTGTGGATTGGGCCCGAATCCCAATTGTTTTTTGTCAATCTGTGGGATGGGAGGACTCCTTTCAGGTTTGTTACTCAGGGGTACACCAAAAGAGGAATTCCAAAGCAGAGCCCAGGGGAAGAGTGATCTAGGGACAACCCGAAAACTATGGTTTTAAAAATTGGGGCCCTTAGGGGGTGAATGGCAAGCCCAATATGCTGGTCTCTCCTCCAGCCAATGAGAGGCCTTACCTGGAGGACTGGGCTCAGGCTGAGGCGTCACCAATGTGTGTTTTTGTGACCAATGTGGCCCGGCAAGCATGGGATGGGGGGGCCTCATGGGCCACACTGGTTTGAAGTACACTGAACCTTGACAAATGCCAAACCACAAGGTTTCTTGCCATGGGGATGGAAAGAGTTCGGATTTCTGCATATCATTTTCAAACCAGGGCCGTGCGTGTGGATTGGAGATAAGTTCTAGGTTCTGAAGGCCTGAAAAAACCGAGGGTTGAGAAGAGATTTGGAAGACCTACGGAAGGCCCATGCAAGTCCGATGGGCTCAGTGTGCGGCCAGCTGTCCTGGGCTGGGCCAGGAGGTCCAGGCCTCCAGGCTGTGGGTCAGAAAGGCATTTAGTGCAAAGGTCAGCCTACTATAATTTGGGGGTACAGCCCGAATGTGGTACCAGAGAAGGTTCGAAGTATCATTGGGGGTTTCTGGGTAGCCCCAGAAGGCGCAAAAGTTTTTTTCTGGAGGGCAGCCAGAGTGCTGCATGTAGTTCTGGATTGCCAAAACTGGAGGGACTTGTGGGAAGTAGTAGTCTGAGTGGACGGAAGTCTGAGAAACCAAGCTACGGCCTAGGTTTAGGGTGGAGGATATGCTTGGCGGCACAATTCTGAATTTTACCTGTAGAGATCTCGTGCATTTGACAAGTCAGGGCGAGGATCAGCACGATCGCTCAGGTTAGGAGACATTCTGTCCCTGATGGACCTTCTTGAAGGGGCCCGCGGGGTTAACGAGGCCATGCACGGGTTTTGACCACGATGGGAGTTGTGAGAAGCTCCCCATGCGAAAGTTATTCCTTGCAGGACAAATCTGGAAACATGTTGGTGGGCTCGAAGGGGACATAATCCATTCGAGCAGGGTTAGGTGGATGGATCAGCTGGGTAGCCAGACCTCGCTTTCCCATTGTGCTCCAACCAACAAGACAGGTTAGATCGGCTGGCTATTGGAAGGAGCAACGGGTACAGGGACCTTTGATGGAATGGACTCTCCGTAATTTAGTACGATTTGTTTTGACACTTGCATCTGGGGCAGACCTTGGCATTGATTGGGGTAGGGCACAGTCCCTGAATGTGTAAGGCTCCAAAGGTCCCAGCCTTACATGGCTGTGTCGTGCACGTTTCCAGGTGACGTTGAGATTGTTGAAGATCTGAACAACACAGACAAATCAGCTTATTTTTGGAGGACGTAGGGGTAATGTGCAGCCCGAATCTCAAACGTGAAAGAAGAACAGGGTCTTCAGGATAATGAAAGAATATAGGAGTACTGAGGGCGCTTGTCCGGAAGAGCTTTTTGTCTGCTGGGACTTCGGTCTATTCATAAAGGATGCCGGTAGGTTGTCAGATGTCGATAGAAAGGGCCTCAATAAAGGGGCCATGGCCGAAATCTTGGGCTCAAGTCTGGGACTTTGCAGGTTGACCGAAATCAGTTACGACCAAATTTGGGGTTGTTTTGGGCACATCCATGCGTGTTGCAGAGGGCAAGCACAGTCCTTCATGGGTTGGCTACAGGGGCCTGAAAAATCCAGGTGGGGTAGGACAGGGTTGTGTTTGGACCATTTTCTAAAAAAGAGGATTCCAAGCAGAGCCCTGGGGGAGGTAGAACAGGAAATGATCAACCCTAGACTAAGAGAAGAAAAATTGGAGGCCTAGGTGCATGGGGGCATCGTGTAAGGCTCTTCCGACATATTCTGTCTCCTCCATGTCGTGTCACTCTTGGTGAGCGAAAGCGCCTGGTAAAACCAGGAGGCACTGGGCTAAGCGTCTAACTCTATGGGGGGTGGGCGGCGGCGAAAAAAAAATCGTGGTGAGTTTGGCAAGACCGTGAGTGTGGCTCCCGTGGCAATGACGAGGGCCTCATCTTGCAACAGTGTATTTTAAAACCCAGGGGAACCGGGGGCTGAACAGTTGAACAGTAGATTATAGCGCAAGGCCGGATGGGCACAGGGTTCTTGTCCATTGAGGCAGGAGTTACTGAAATTTCTGACATCCCTGATGATTTCTAAGACCTGGCTGTTAATTGGAGATAATGTACTAGGGACCTGTCTCACGGGATGGGTCCCAATGAGGTGTTTATGGAAGGGTCGTACTCAACACTAAGAGGCAATTAAAGCTGGGAATCCTGGTTGCTCAAAAAGTGAGCGTTGCAAAAAACATGTCACCCCACAAGGTCCCAGGAGTCCTGGGGCTGCGCGAGTTGTGATTTCAGAAAGGGCAGGTATGCTCGGCTGTGATTGTATATTGGATATTGTGTTAACAGCACATTGGCGGGTGCAGCCTGATCCTGAGGTTTGGGTTTCTGGGATAGCCCCAGAGGGCCTGTTTTTCTTATGTGCTCGGAGTGGAGTGTGCACTCAGCTGTTTGCTGCATGTTTTGTGTCACGATTGCCGGGCTCAGGTTGTGTAAGACAGTGCATTAGTAGCCCAGGTCTGAGACACTATAAGATTTTGGGTGCATCTGCGTGTGGACGTTGTAAGTTCATATCTAAAGAACTCTTGCGGATATGAGAATGAAGTTGCTCTGAAAGTCATTGTGAGGGTCAAGACTATGCTCAGAGAGACCTTATGTCTCCGATGGCCGTGGAATGAAGTGGGGGTTATCACGAGCCATGGGAGTTTCAACGATGGGAGTTGTGAGAAGTATCCCCAATCCCAATGTTTCTTTTCAGAAAAATGCAGACCTGTTGGTGGGATCTGGCCAGGATCCTTTCGGGTTTGTTACCTCAGGATGTGTCCACCACAAAGAAGGAATGCCAAAACTCGCAAAGCCATTGTCTCCTAGCAGTGAGGAACAACCTGAACTATGGTTAAAATTGCAGAGCAACCGAATGGCATGCTGAGCCTGAAATGGATTCTCCCGTGTCATGGTGTCCTAATATATTTTTTTGTCTATGGAGACCTTGCAATGAAGCTGATGGTCACAATGGGATTTGCCACCTATGAGGGTTCTCCTAAAAAGAGGCTTTGCCTCCATCCGACATACCATGTTTCCACTACACTTGAACGTTGGACAACAATCCAACAGCCAATGTTTCTACTGCCATTGAACGGGAGTTCTGAGCTGATTTCTGCATCATTTTCATGTATCTGACCGTGGGCAGTGATTGGGAGATAATGTCCTAGGATCTGAATCCTGAAAACTGAGACTATTGGAAGAGATAACTCCCTAAGGCAATTGCTGGTCCTATGTGCTCAGTGAGCGGCAAGCTGTCTGGGTGGGCCCAGGAGGTCCAGCTCAGTCTCTGTCAGAAAGGGCATTTTTGCCCATTGATCAGCCTACAGATTTTTTGCGGTACCAGCTATGTGGCGTGCAGGTTGATCTTCATTTGTGGTTTCCTGGGTAGCCCCCAGAGGGCAATGTTTTTTTCTTCTTGAGGGCAAGCAGAGTGCTGCATTGTAATTCCTGGATTGCCAAACTGGGGGCCTCTGTGAGCCATTAGTCTGAGGACGGAAGTCTGAGGACACAAGCTAGGCTTAGGTTTCTGCGTGAGGACATGGCAGGCACAATCTACAGACCTGAATCGAGCCCATCTCGTGCACCTGAAGTCAGGGTGAAAAGGATCATACTATTTCTCAGGTTTGTGGCCCCGTCCAAAAGATTTGGGGTCATTCTGTGGGATGGAAGAAGTCCGTATTTTTGTTTAGTTGTTGTTGTTGTTTTGTTTTTTCTTTTTCAAACCCCACCAAATGAGGGATTCCAGAGTAGATCCCTGGGGAGGGGCGATTGGACAACCAGAAATCGGTTTAAATTTGGGGCCCGAGAACATGTCAAGTCATTATGGCATCTAATTGTCTAGCCACTGAGAGGACGTACTAGAGGACAGAAACACGCATGAGCGGTCACAATGCGTGTTTATGCCCTCGTCGCACTCAAGAATGGGCGGGGCCTCAGGGTGAATGCTGGTTTCCCCTACACTGAACGTTGGGACAAACATGCCAACCATAAGGTTTTTTCTTGCTATGGGTAAGGAAGAGTTTCTGATTTCTGCATCACACTCACCCCTGGGCAGTGATTGGAGATAAGGTCTAGGTTCTGAAGCCTGAAAACTGAGGGTAGGGAAGAGATGATGACCTAAGGCCACGGAGGGGTCTTATGGGCTCAGGGTGCGGTCAGCTGTCTGGTGTGTTGTTCAGGAGGTTCCGGCTCAGGGTGCGTCAGACAGTGCATTACTGCCCAGGTTTAGACTATATAATTTGGGTACATTAGAGTGCCGTGTAGTTTATTCTCATTTAATGTGCCCCGGGCAGACTCATTGGGCAATATTTTGTTTCTAGAGGGCAGGCAGAGTGCTGCAATGATGGTCAGGAATTGCCCAAACTTGTGGGCTTCGGTGCCAGGAATGTGAGGACGGAAAGTCTGAGAAACACCAAGCTAGACTTGGGAT
The DNA here is from genome assembly GCF_011764305.1 of Mustela putorius furo. NCBI lineage: Eukaryota > Metazoa > Chordata > Mammalia > Carnivora > Mustelidae > Mustela > Mustela putorius. The sequence continues at coordinate 49,143 of NW_025422271.1, read as the reverse complement.
TCAGGGCGAGGGCGCGGCATGTACCCCCCTGAAGATCTGAAGCAATATCTCATGCATCTGAAGTCAGAGCGAGGATCAGACGTTGGCTAAGCTTGGATTTTTCTGTTCATGACGGCCCTTTCTATGAAGGGAGCCGAATCACGAGGCCGTGAGGTTTTTCCCACGTTTGGAGTGGTGGGGATGCCCCCTCCATGGATTCCTTCTGCGGGACAATTGAGACCTGCTGGACAGCTCCAGGACATCCCATATGGATGAGTCCAGACCAACGTTCGAGGATGGATGACTGGGAAGCCCGCCTCGCATTCCAATTGTCTCCTAGCGACAAGACAGTTTAGATCTGATGGCTCTGCGGGAGCAACCGGGGTGGCTGAGTTGAAATGGACTTTCCTGAGGATGGGAGTCTAATGTGTGTTTTGTGTCCATGAGGGCCTTGGAATGGGGCGGTGGCACCCGGGACCCTGAAGTATTCTCCTAAGCTTTTTGACATAGCTCCCATGCACAAGTTTCCTTGTGGACTGAGGTTTGTTCTGATGGGTGCCTCAGGAAAACCCCAATGCTGGTATTGGAATCCAGGGTTTTTTGAGGAGACATGCCTGTAAACCCAAAGCAATGGATCCGATTTTGGCCTAGGGTCCTGTCTGGTTCAATCTTCTTCTCTGGGGACATCCATCTAGGGTATGAGTGGAGGAAGATGCTCAGCTGGTGACAGACTGACCTTTTTGTCCCGGGCGACCTATACTATTGGGATGGCCTCAGAGACTTTGGAGGGTTCACCTAATTTGTACGATTTTGGGACAATGGAATGGGCAGAATTCCCAAGGATTGGGTAGGCACAGTCGTTATCTGTGGCTCCAGGGTCCCCAGCCTTGATGGTGTGTTGCACAGACTTTGAGGAAACGAAGTCTGAAAACACAAATCAGCTTAATGTTTGGGGACGTAGGTATGGCATGCCCGATCTACAAACCATGAGAAGACATCTACAGGATATGAAGATAGTAGGAGTCTGAGGCGCTTGCTCAGGCTTTTGTCTCTGGAATTTGTTTCAGTGATGGCCGTGGAATGTTGAGGAGGCCTCATGGGCCATGGACGAATCTTGCTCTCTGTGTTCATTTGGCCCAATCCCAATTGTTTTTTCGTCAATCTGTTGGATCGAGGACTCCTTTCAGGGTTGTTACATCAGGTGTCCCACCAAAAGAGGAATTCCAAAGCAGAGACTTGGGGAAGAGTTTATGGGACAACACGAACTATGGTTAAAAATTGGGGCCGTAGGGGCATGGCAAAGCCCAATATGCTATCTCTCTCATTCCAGCAACTGAGAGGCCTTACCTGAGGACTGGGCTAAGGCTGAGGGTCACAATGTGTGTTTGCTACCTATCTGGACCACGATCAATGGCGGGGCCTCAAAGGACACTCTGGTTTTTACTACACTGAACGTTGGACAACAAGCCAACCACAAGTTTTCCTGCCATCGGGAAGGGAGTTCTGATTTCTGCATCATTTTCAAACCTGGGCAGTGATTGGAGATAAGGTCTAGGTTTCTGAAGCCTGAAAACTGAGGTTGGGAAGGGATAACGACATAAGGCCATGGGGGGTCTGAAGTTCTCAGTTTGTAGCCAGCTGTCTGGGTGTGCCCAGGACGTCCAGGCTCAGGTTGTGTCAGAAAAGGGCATTATTGCCCAGGTCATCCTATATATTTTGGGTATAGCCAAGTGTCGTGCAGGTTGATCTTCATTTGGGGTTTCTAGGTAGCCCCATGAGGGCAATGTATTTCTTTTGCAGGGCAGGTAGAGTGCTGCATTGTAGTTCTAGATTGCCAAAATGGAGGGCTTGTGAGCCAGTAGTTTGTGGACAGAAGTCTGAGGACATAAGCAAGGCTTAGGTTTCTGGGTGAGGACATGGCAGGCACAATCTACAGACCTGAACCGAGATCTCGTGCATCTGAAGTCAGGGTGAGGATCAGACGATCGCTCAGGTTGTACCTTATGTCCCTGATGGCCCCTTGATGAAGGGGGGGGGATCATGTGGCCATGGGTGTTCTCTCACAATGGGAGTTCTGATAAGCTTCCAGCTGCAAAGATTCTTTTGCAGGACAATTGAGATTGTTGGTTGGCTCCAGGCCAAACGATTCCCGAGCAGGATTTAAGGATGGATGGCGGTGTAGGCCACCTCACATTCAAATTGTCTCCTAGCAACAAGACAAGTTAGATCTGCTGGATCTCGCGGAGCAACCAAATACGCTCAGTTTGAAATGGACTCTCCTGTGGATGGGTCCTAATGTGTTTTTTTGTAATGGGGCAGTGGCACACAGGCCCCTGAAGGATTCTCCTAACTGGAGGTTTTGAGACATCTTCAAAGGATAATTTTCCCATGTGGAGAAGAGATTTGTTCTGATTGCTGCCTCATGAAATCCCAATATGCTAATATTGGAAACCAGGCCTCTGAGGAGAGATACCTGTAACTGAACGCAATGAATCTGATTCAGGCCTAGGGGCCTGTCTGATTCAATCTTCTTCTCTGGGGACATCCATCTACGCTGAGTAGTGGTGGATGCTCAGCTGGTTTCAGATGACCCTTGTTTGTCCTGGGCGGCCTACATTATTGGGATGTCCTTGGGGACTCTCTGGAGGTTTTTCCTAATTTGTACGATTGTGGATAATGGAATGGGCAGAATTCCCGTGGTATGGACAGGCACAGTCCTGATGTGTGGCTCCAGGGGCCCCAGCCTGAAGGGTCTGAGGGCCAGGAATGTGGGGACAGAAGTCCTGAAAACACAAACTCGGCTTAGGTTTGGGAAGTAGGTATGGCAGGCCCGATCAACAGACCGTGAGGAGAACTCTTTGGGATACGACAAAAGAGCGAGTGTGAGGCGCTTGCTCAGACTTTTGTCTCTGGATTTGTTGTCAACGATGGCTGTGGAATCTCACGGAGGCCTCATAGGCCATGGACGAGCCTTCCTCCCTGTGAATTTGGTCCAATCCCAATTGTTTTGGGTCAATCTGAAGGATGGGAGGAGTCCTTTTAGTTTTGTTACCTGAGGTGTCCCACCAAAAGAGGGATTCCCAAAGCAGAGCTCTGGTGAGGGATGAATGGACAAACCGAACAATCCAATTGGGGTGAGGTCGAGAACCGAGCAGGTTGATCCTCATTTGGGGTTCATGGAGATCCCCATACAGCAACGTTTTTCTTCTGGAGGGCCAGCATAGGGCTGCATTTTGGTTCCAGAATTCCAAGTCTTGAGGACATGTTTGCCAGGAGTGTGAGGAAGGAAGTCTGAAAACACAAGGTAGCACGACGTTTGGGCCCACTGTGCAGAGGCTGAATCGAGATCTCCTGCATCTGAGGTCAGGGCGAGTATCAGATGTTGCCTCAAGCTGGAGTTTGTGTCCATGACGGCCCCTTCCTGAAGGGGGTGGGGGTGTCATGAGGCCAGGGAGGTTTCCCTATGCTGGGAGTTGTGAGCTGCTCCAAACTTCAAAGTTTCCTTCTTCAGGACAGTCGAGTACTATTGGATCTTTCCAGGATGCCCCATACAGAAAGACTCGAGAGCAGGAGCCTAAGAATGGATGCCGAGAAACGCCAACTCACCTTCCCATTGCCTGGTCGAGACAAGGCACGCTCAATCTGCGGGATCTTGGGTGAGCTACCCAGAAGGTGAGTTTAAATGGACTTTCCTGAGGATGAGTCATAATGTGGGTTGGTGGCCATGGAGACCTTGGAATGTGGCAGTAGCTAAGGGACTCTGCAGGATTCTCCAACCTGAAGGGTTTGACACAACTCCAACAAGGAAGCTTTCCATGCTGAGATGAGAGGTGTTCTGTCTGGTGCCTCAGGATAGCCCCATATGCTGGTCTTCGAACCCAGGCCTCTGAGGAGTGATACCTGGACACCAAAGCAAGAGTTCATAATAGGGCCTAGGGGCCTGTCTGGTTCAATCTTCTGTCTCTGCGGATATCAGTCTGTGTGTCTGCATGGAGGTAGTAGTTGCTCAGCTGGTGTCATAATGCCCCTGTTTGTCCAGTGCGGCTTGCGGTAGTGGGATGTCCTTGGGGACCTTGAGGTTTCTACTATTTTGTAGAGTTGTGGCCAATGGAACGGGCAGTTTTCTTAGGAGAGAGCAGGCACAGTTCTGTGGTGTGGCTCCAGAGACCCCAGCCTGGAGGCGGTGTGGGCCACGGCTGTGCAGACAGACATCCAAAAACCCAAACTCAGCTCAGGTTTGGGGCCGAGGTTATGGCAGGCCTGATCTACACTCCGTGAAGGGAGCTCCTCTGGATATGAAAGAAGGGTGAGAGGGAGGCAGTCGCTCAGTCTTTTTGTCTCTGGATATTTTGTCCACAATGGCCGTTTAATGTAGGAGTTGCCTCATGGGTCGTAGAAGTCTCCCTCTCTGGTAGTTTTGTCCAGCCCCCAAGAGTTTGGGGGTCATTCTGTGGGAAGGGAAGAGTCCTGTTTTTCTGCTTCATGTGTCCCCCCAGTAGAGGGATTCTGGAGCATAGCAGTGGGTACTGACAACTGGAATACTCGCTCTCCTCTGGTTAAGCCTGGGGGCCTATGGATATGACAAGCCCCATATGCAGGATCTTGGTCCAGCCACTGAGAGGCGTTACTTTAATACGGGACTCACGCTACAGGTCACAATGCATGTCTGTGCCCTAGGCGGCCCTCAAGCACTGGCGTGGCCTTTCCGCCAATGCAGGTTTTCCCACATTGAACGTTGGACAACATGCCAACCACATTGTTTCTGGCCATGGGGAAGGAGGAATTCTAATTTCTGCATCATGTTCACCCCTGGGCAGTAATTGGTGATAAGGTCTAGGTTCTGAAGCCTGAAAACCGAGGTTGGGAAGAGATGACAAACTACAGCCATAGCGGGTCCCTTGTGTCCAGGTTGGAGCCAGCTGTCTAGGTGTCGTTTGGGATGTCTTGTCTCAGGCTGTGCCAGACAGGGCATTCGTATTCAGGGTAGGCTGTATAATTGCTTTACAGTCGAGTGGCATGCATTAGATAATCATTTGGGGTTTCTTATTAGCAGCATAGGGCAAAGTTTTTCTTCTGGAAGGCAGGCAGAGTGCTGCATTATGGCTTCGGAATTCCCAAACTGGAGGGCTTGTGGGCCAGGGGAGTGAGGACGGAAGTCTGAGAACACAGCTAGGCTTAGGTTTCGGGGAATGGACATGGCAGGCACACTCTGCAGAGCTGAATTGAGATCTCATGAGTCTGAAGTCAGGTCGAGGATCAGACTTTGGCTCAGGTTGGAGTTTCTGTCCATGTTGGCCCCTTCATGAAGGGGGGGGCATTATGAGGCAATGGGGATTTTCCCTCTATTAGAGTTGTGAGATGCTCCAAACCGCAAGGATTCCTTCTGTGGGATAATTAAGATTTGATGGATGGCTCCAGGACGTCTCCTAAGGTATTTTTCCAGAACAGGGTTCTAAGTATGGATGCCTCGGCAGACAGCCTCAATTCCAATTGTCTCCTAGCAACAAGAAACGTTTGATCTGCTGCCTTGGGGTAGCATCAGAGGGGGCTTTGTTGGAATGGACTTTCCTGAGGATGGTCTTATGTGAGTTGAAATGGACTTTCCTGAGGATGGTCTTAATGTTGGTTTGAGTCCATTGAGACCTTGGTATGGGGCAGTGGCTCCAGGGCCCTGAAGGATTCTCCTAACCAGAGGTGATAACAAAGCTCCAATGAGCAAGTTTTCCATGGGGAGACGAGATTTGTTCTTATTGGTGCCTCAGGAAACCACCATTTGCTGGTATTGGAAATGAGGTCTCTGAGGAGAGATGCCTGGAAACCAAAGCAATGGATCTGATTAGGGCCTAGGGGCCTGTCCGGTTCAATATTCTTCTCTGGGGACATCTTTTGTCTGAGTGGAGGTAGTTGCTCAGCTGGTTTGAGATCACACCTGTTTGTCCTGGGCGGCCTACACTATTGGGATGGCCTCGGTAACTTTGGAGGTTTTTCCTAATTTGCAAGGTTGTGGCCAATGGAATGGGAAGAATTCTCTTGAAAGGGAAGCACAGTCCTGAGGTGTGGCTCCAGGGACCCAAGTGTGGAGCGTGTGTGGTCCAGGGCTATTTGGACAAAAGTCTGAAAACACAAACTCCACTTAGGTTTCGGTCTGTAGGTATGGCCGGCCCGATATAGAGACCGAGAGGAGAACTCTTCGGGATATGAACAAAGGGCGAAAGTGAGGTGCTTGCTCATGCTTATTTTTTTCTGGATATGTGTCACCGGGCCGATTGCCATGGAATGTCCGGGTGTCCTCATGGGCCATTGATGAGGATCCCTTGCTGGGGATTTGACCCAATCCCAAGAGTTTGGGGTCATTCTGTGGGAAGTGAGGAGGCCTTTCTGTTTTATGTATTTATTTATTTATTTTTTTTACCTCAGGTGGACCACCAAAAGAGGGATTCCACAGCAGAGTCCTGGGGAGGGGCGACTGGACAACCAGAACTCTGGTTAAAATTGGGACCTAAGAACATGGCAAGCCCCATATGTGGGCTCTTGGTCCAGACACTGAGAGGCCTTCCTTGAGCATAGGGCTCACATTGAGTTTCACAATGTGTTTTTTGTGCCCAAGGAGCCCCTCAAGTCAGGGCGTGGCCTAAGTACCATGCTGGTTTCTCCTACACTGAACGTTGCACAATATGGCAACCACAAGTTTTTTGGCCATGGGGAAGAAGAAGGAGTTCTAATTTCTGCAACATTTTCACTCCTGGACTGTGATTGGATTTAAGGTCTAAGTTCTGAAGCCTGAAAACTGAGGTTGGGAAGAGATGAAGACCTAAGGCCATGGTGTGACTGAGTGCTCAGTGTTCGGCCAGCTGTTGAGTGTGGGTTGGGAGGTGCAGGCTCAGGCTGTGGCAGACAGGGAATTAGTGCCCAGGCTAGACTGTCTCATTGGGGTGCAGTCGAGTTTCGTGCAGGTTGGTACTCATTTGTGGTTACTGGGTAGCCCCAGAGGGCAAAGTTTTTCTTCGGGAAGGAAGACACAGTGCCACATAGTGGCTCCAGAATTCCCAGACTGGAAGGCTTGTGGGCCAGGAGTGTGAGGAAAAAATTCTGAGAACACAAGCCAGACTTAGATTTCGGGGTGAGGTGACGGCAGGAACCCTCTGCAGAGATGATTCGAGATCCCGTGTACCTGAAGACAGAGCTAGGAGCAGACGTTGGCTCAGGTTGGAGTTTTCTGTCCATGACGGCCCCTTCATGAAGGGGAGGGTGTCACGAGGCCATGGAGGTTTTCCCACGATGGGAATTGTGAGATGCTCCAAACCGCAATGATTCCTTCCGTGGGACAGTCGAGACCTGCTGGATGGCTCCAGGACATCCCATAAGGAAGCTATCCAGAGCAGGGTTCTAAGGATGGATGCCTGGGCAGCCTGCCTCCCATTCCAGGTGTCTCATAGCGCCAAGGCAAGTTCGATCTGCTGGATCTAGGGGAGTAACTGAGGCGGGTGTGTTGAAATGGGTGAGTTGAGGATGGGTCATAATGTGCATTTGTGTCCATGGAGACCTTGGAATGGGGTGCTTGATCCGGGGCCTTGAGGGATGTTCATAACCGGAGGTTTTGATGGAGCTGTAAGGAGTACGTTTCCTAGGTAGAGAAGAGAATTGTTTTGATGAGTGCCTAAGGAATCTCCCATATGCTGGTATTGGAAAACCAGGCCTCTGAGGAGAGATGCCTGGAAACAAAAGCAATGGATATGATTAGGGCCTAGGTGCCTGTCCGGTTCAATCTCTTTCCTGGGGATACGTGTATATGGATCTGAGGGGAGGTAGTTTGCTCGGCTTGTGTCAGATCGCCCCTGTTTGTCCTGGGCAGCCTATAATATTGGGAATGGCCTCGGGATTTTGGAGTTTCTCCTAATCTATAGGGTTGTGGCCAATGGAATGGGCAGAAATCCCCTGGAGAGGGCAGGCACAGTTCTGAGTTTTGGCTCTAGGGGCCCAGCCTTGAGGGTGTGTGGGCCAGTCCTGTGGGGACAGAAGTCTGAAAACACAAATTCCGCTTAGGATTGGGGACATAGGTATGGCACGCCCAATCTACAGACCGTGATAACACTTCGGGATATGAAAAAGGGTGAGTTTGAGGTGCATGCTCAGGTTTTGTCTCTGGATTTGTGTCAACAATGTGGGTCGAATGCTGGCGTGGCCTCATGGTTTGTGGACGGCTTTCCTTCTCTGAGGATTTGAACCAATCCCAAGAGTTTGGGTACATTCTGTGGGATGGGAGGTGTCCTTTCTGTTTTTTTTATTTTATTTTATGTACCTCATGTGTGCCAATAAAAGAGGGATTCCAGAGCAGAGTCCTTGGTAGGGACAACTGGATAACCCCACCTCTGTTTAAGTTTGGGGGCCTAGGGGCATGGCAAGTCCAATATGTGGGCTCTTGATTCAGAAACTGAGAGGTCTTCCTTGAGGACAGGGCTCATGCTGAGGGTCACAATGCCTATTTGTGCCCAACAAGGCCCTCAAGCATGGGAAGGGCCTCATGGGCCACGCTGGATTCTCCTACACTGAACGTTGGAGAATATGCCAACCACAAGGTTTCTGGCCATGGCGAAGGAAGAGTTGTGATTTCTGCATCACGTTCACCCCTGGACAGTGATTGGAGTTTAGGTCTAGGTTCTGAAACCCGAAAACCGAGGTTGGGAAGAGATGAAGACCTAAGGACCTGATGGGTACAATGAGCTCAGTGTGTGGCTAGCTGTTGAGCGTAGGTCTGGAGGTGTGGGCTCATGCTGTGTCAGACAGGGCATTAGACAGGGTAGACTGTATATTTGGGGTGCAGTCGAGTGGCGTTCAGTTGATCCTCATTCGGGTTTCTAGGTAGCTCCATAAGGCAACGTTTTTCTTCTGGAGGGCAGGCAGAGTGCTGCATTGTGGCCCCAGTATTGCCAAATTGTAGGGCTTTTGGGCCAGGGGTGTGAGAACGGTAGTCTGAGAACACAAGCTAGGCTTAGTTTTTGGGGGGTGAGGGCACAGAAGGCACACTCTGCAGACCTGAATCAAGATCTCATGCACCTGAAGCCAGGGCGAATATCAGACGTTTGCTCAGGTTGGAGTTTCTGTCCATGATGGCCCCTTTATAAAGTGGAGCGTCTCAAGAGGCCATGAAGATTTTCCCACAATGGGAGTTGTGAGATGCACCAGACTGCAAAGATGCCTTCTGTGGGACACTTGAGACCTGTTGGATGGCTCTAGGATGTCCCATATGGAACGACTCCAGAGTAGGGTTCTAAGGATGGATGCCTGGGCTTCCCGCCTCCCATTCTAGTTGTCTCCTAGCAACAAGGCAGGTTTGATCTGCAGGCCCTGGGGGAGAAACCAAGGGGGATGAGTTGACATGGACTCTACCGAGGATAGATCATAATGTGGGTTTAAGTCCATGGAGACCTTGGAATGGGGCGCTTGATCCGCGGCCCTGAAAGATTCTCCTAAACAGAGGTATTTTATAGAGCTCCAAAGAGTACATTTCCTATGTGGAGACGAGATTTTTCTATGAGTGCCTCAGTAATCCCCCATATGCTGGTATTGGTAACCAGGCCTCTGAGGAGAGATGCCTGGAAACAAAAGCAATGGATCTGATTAGGGCCTAAGTGCCTGTCCAGTTCAATCTTATTCTATGGGGATATCTGTCTCTGGGTCTGAGTGGAGGTAGTTTCCTAACTTGTGAAAGATCATCCCTGTTTGTCCTGGGCAGCCAACACTATTGGTATGGCCTCGGTGTGTTTGGAAGTTTCTCCTAATCTATAGGGTTGTGGCCAATGGAAATGGCAGAATTCCCCTGGAGAGGGAAGCCACAGTCCTTAGGTGTGGCTCCAGGGGCCCCAGCTTGGATGGTGTGTGTGGGCCAGGACTGTGGGGACAGAAGTCTGAAAACACAAACTCAGCATAGGTTTCGGGATGTATGTATGAAGGCTCGATCTACAGACCGTGAGAATTTTCCGGGCTATGAACAAAGGGCGAGTATGTGGCGTTTGCTCAGGCTTTTGTCTCTGGATTTTGTGCCTACGGTGGCCGTGGAACGTCGGGGTGTCCTCAAGGGCCATGGACAAGTCTTTCTCTGGTGATTTGGCCTGATCCCAAGTGGTTGGGATCATTCTGTGGATGGGAAGAGTCCTTTTTGTATTTTTTTTTTTTTTTTACCTCAGGTGTCCCACCAAAGAGGGATTCCAGAGCAGTGCCCTGAGTAGGGGTGACTAGACATCTCTAACTCTGGTTGAGATTGGGGGACTAGGGGCTTGGCAAGCCCCATATTTGGTCTTTTGTTCCAGTCATTAAGAGGCTTTACATGAGGATAGGGCTCACGCTGAGGGTCACAATGTGTGTTTTTGCAAATTGTAGCCCTCAGGCATAGGTGGGGCCTCATAGTCCATGCTGCTTTCTCCTAAAATGAACGTTGGACCACATGCCAACCACAAGGTTTCTTGCCATGGCGAAGGAGAAGTTCGGATTCTTGTATCACGTTCACTCCTGAGCAGTGAGTGGAGATAAGGTCTAGGTTCTGAAGGTGAAAACTGAGGTTGGGTAGAGATGATGGCCGAAAGCCATTGTGGGTTTGATATGCTCAGTGTACGGCCAGCTGTCTGGGTGTTGGACTGGAGGTCTGCCTTCAGGCTGTGTCAGACAGGGCGTTAGTGCACAGGCTAGATTGTATAATTGGGGTATGGTCGAGTGGCATGCAGGTTGTTACTCATTTGGCGTTTCTGGTTAGCCCTATAGGGCAACATTTTTCTTCTGGAGGGCAGGCAGAGTGCTGCATTGGGTCTCCAGAATTGCCAAACTGGAGGGGTGTTGCAGGATTGTGAAGACGGAAGTCTGAGAACACAAGTTAGGCTTCGGTTTCGGGGCGAGGGCACAGCAGGCACACTCTCAAGTGCTGAATCGAGATCTCGTGCTTCTGAATTCAGGGCGCGGATCAGACTTTGGCTTAGGATGGAGTTTCTGTCCATGATGGCCCATTTATGAAGGTGTGGGGCATCATGAGGAAATGGAGGTTTTCTCACAGTGGGATTGTGTGATGCTTCAAACCACAAGGATTCATTCTGCGAGACAGTCAAGACAGGTTGGTTGGATTCAAGACGTCCCATAAAGAAATTCTCCAGAGCAGGGTTCTAAGGATGGATGCCTGGGCAGCCCACCTCGCATTCCAACTGTCTCCTAGTGACAAGGCAGGTTTGATCTGCTGGCTCTGGGTGAGCAGCCGAGAGGGCTGATTTGAAATGGACTCTCCTGAGGATGGATCATAATGTAAGTTTGTGTCCTTGGCGACCTTGGAATTGGGCCATGGTGCCAGCGCCCTGAAGGATCCTCCTAACCTGACGTATTGACACAGCTCCAAAGAACAAGTTTCTCGTGTGGAGATGAAATCTGTTCTGATTGTTTCCTTAGGAAACCCCCATTTCTGATATTGGAAACCAGGCCTCTGAGGAGAGATACATAGAAACCAAAGCAATGGATCAGAAGTTGGCTCAGGTTGGAGTTTCTGTCCATGATGGCCCCTTTATAAAGGGGAGCACCTCATGAGGCCATGTAGGTTTTCCCACGATAGGAGTTGTGAGATGCTCCAATCTGCAAGGATTCCTTCTGCAGGACAGTCAAGACCTGTTGGAAGGCTCCCAGGACATCCCATATGGAACGGCGCCAGAGCAGGATTCCAACGATGGATGCCTAGAGAGTCTGCTTTGCATTCAAGTTGTCTCCTAGCGACAAGGCAGGTTTTGATATTCTGGCTCTGGGGGAGTAATCAACGGGGCTGAGTTGAAATGTACTCTCCTGCCGAATGCTCATAATGCGGTTTTGTGTCCATGGAGACCTTGGAATAGGGCGGTGGCTCCGGTTACCTGAAGCTTTCTCCTACTGGTGGTTTTTACAGAGCTCCAAAGGATAAGTTTCCCATGTGGAGACAAGATTTGTTCTGATTGGTATCTCTGGAATCCCCCATAAGCTGGTATTGGAAAACAGGCCTCTGAGGAGAGATGCTTAGAAACAAAAGCAATGGAACCAATTACGTTCTAGGGGCCTGTCCCCAGTTGAATACCTTTCTCTTGGAATATCTGTCTACGGGTGATTTGAGGTCGTTGCTCAGCTTGTGACAGATCACCCCTCTTTGTACTGGGCGGCCTACACTATTGGAATGGCCTCTGGGACGTTGGAGGTTTCTCCTAATCTGTAGGGTTGTGGCCAATGGAATGGGAAGAATTTCCTTGGAGAGGGCAGGCACAGTCCTGAGGTGTGGGTCCAGGGGCCTCAGCCTGGAGGGTGTATGGGACAGGGATGTCAGGATAGAAGTCTGAAAACACGGTTTGGGGACGTAGGTATTGCAGGCCCAATCTACAGACTATGAGGAGAATTTTTTGGGCTATGACCTAAGGGTGAGGCTTATGTCTCTGGATTTTGTGTAAATAGTGGCCGTGGAATGTCGGGCTAGCCTCATGGGCCATGGAGGAGTCTTTCTCTCTGGGGATGGCATGATCCCATGCGATTGGGGTCATTCTGTGCGTGGGAGGAATCCTTTCTGTGTTTACTTACCTCAAATGTCCCACCAAAGAGGGATTCCAGAGCAGAGCCCTGAGTACGGTGACTAGATGTCTCTACCTCTGGTTAATATTGGGTGACTTGGGGCATGGCAGGCCCCATATGTGGGCTCATGTTCCAGCCACTGAGAGGCTTTACTTGAGGACAGGGTTCAAACTGAGGGTCCCAATGTGTGTTTGTGCCCACCGCAGCTCTTAAGCATGGGCAGGGCCTCAGGGACCCTACACTACCCTCAGGGGCCCTACTCTTACTCCTGTAGGCCCTACAGGGGTCCTACCCTGAACTTTGGATAAGATGCCAACCACAAGATTCTGGCGAGAGGGAAGGAGGAGTTATGATTTCTGCATCACGTTCACCCATGGGAAATGAGTAGAGATAAGGTCTAAGTTTCTGTAGCCTGAAAACCAGGTTGGAAAGAGATGGCAACCGAGGCCATGGCGGTTCAGATGTTCTCAGTGTACGGCAAGCTGTCTGGGTGTCGGTTGGGAATTCAGGCTTCAGGTTCTGTCAGACAGGGCATTAGTGCACAGGCTAGACTATATAATTTGTGTACAGTTGAGTGGCATGCAGGTTTATCCTCATTTGAGGTTTCTGGGTAGACCCATAGGGCAACGTTTTTCTTCTAGAGGGCAGGCAGAGTGCAGCACTGTGTCATCGGAAATCCCAAAATGGAGGGCGTGTGGTCCAGGAGAGTGAGGACGGAAGTCTGAGAACACTAGCTATGCTTAGGTTTTGGGGTGAGGGCACAGCAGGTACACTCTGAAGAGCTTAATCAAGATCTCGTGCATCTGAAGTTAAGGCGAAGATCAGCCGTTGGGTCAGGTTGGAGTTTCTTTCCATGATCCGTCTTCATGAAGTTTGGGGGCATCATGTGACCTTGGAAGCTTTCCATGATATGAGTTGTGAGGTGGTCCATGAACAAGGACTCCTGTGGGACAGTCGACACATGTTGGATGGCTCAAGGATGTCCCATAAGGAACGACGCAAGACAGGGTTCTAAGGGTTCTAAGGATCTCTAAGGAGAGATGCCTGGAAACCAAAGCAGTAGATCCGATAGGTGCCTATGGGCCTGCTCGTTCCTTTTTACCTCTGGGGACATCAGTCTATCGTTCTGAGTGGCGGTAGGTGCTCAGATGGGCCCAGATTGCCCCTGCTTGTCCTGAGAAGCCACAAATATTGGGATGGCCTCAGGGACTTTGGTGGTTTATCCTATTAGTAGGGTTGTGGCCATTGGAATGGGCACATACAATTCCCTTGGAGAGGGCAAGCACAATCTTCATGTTTGGCTCCAGGGTCCTGAACCTGTAGTGTGTGTAGGACTGAAAACCGAGATTGAGAAGAGTTGACGAACTAAGGCCATGACGGGTCTGATGTGCTCAGTGTGCGGCCTGCTGTCTGGGTGGAAACAGGAGGTCCAGGCTCAGGCTGTGTCAGAGGGGCCATTAGGGCCCAGGTCAGCCTATATATGTGGGGTACAGCCGAATGGCGTGCAGGCTGAATGCTGGTTTCTCCTACACTGAACGTTGGACAACATGTCAACCACAAGGTTTCTTGCCATGGGTAAGGAAGAGTTCTGATTTCTGCATCACAGTCACGCCTGGGCAGTGATTGGAGATAAGGTCTAGGTTCTGAAGCCTGAAAACAGAGGTAGGGAGGAGATGATGACCTAAGGCCATGGCGGGTCTGATGTGCTCAGTGTGCGGTCAGCTGTCTGGGTGTTGGTCACGAGGTCCGGGCTCAGGTTGTCAGACAGTGCATTAGTGCCCAGGTTAGACTATACATTTTGGGTGCATTCGAGTGCCGTGTAGGTTCTTATCTGAAGAACTCTTCAGGATATGAAGAATGAGCGAGTCTGAGGCGCATGCTGAAGGCTTTTGTCTCTGGATTTTGTATCAGCGATGGCAGTGGAATGTTGGGGAGGCCTCATGGGCCATGGACGAATCTTGCTCTCTGTGGATTTGGCCCGATCCCAATTGTTTTTCGTCAATCTGTGGGATGGGAGGACTCTTTTTTCAGGTTTGTTACCTCAGGGGTCCCACGAAAAGAGGAATTCCAAAGGAGAGCCCTGGGGAAGAGTGAAGGGACAACCCGAACTATGGTTAAAAATTGGGGCCTAGGGGCATGGCAAGCCCTATATGCTGTCTCTCCATCCAGCCACTGAGAGGACTTACCTGAGGACTGCGCTCAGGCTGAGGATCACAATGTGTGTTTGTTGCCAACGTGGCTCGCAAGCATGTGTGGGGCCTCATGGGCCACACTGGTTTCAAGTACACTGAACCTTGGACAACATGCCAACCACAAGGTTTTCTTGCCATGGGGAAAGAGTTCTGATTTCTGCATCATTTTCAAACCCGGGCCGTGATTGGAGATAAGGTCTAGGTTCAGAAGCCTGAAAACCGAGACTGAGAAGAGATGACGTTAAGGCCATGGCGGGTCCGTTGTGCTCAGTGTGCGGCCAGCTGTCTGGGTGAGGGCCAGGAGGTCCAGGCTCAGACTGTGTCAGAAAGGGCATTAGTGCCGAGGACAGCCTATATATATTTGGGGTACAGCCGAATGGCATGCAGGTTGATCCTCATTTGGGGTTTCTGGGTAGGCCCAGAGGGCAATGTTTTTCTTCTGGAAAACAGGCACAGTGCTGTATTGTAGTTCTGGATTGCCATACTGGAGGGCTTGTGGGCCAGTAGTCTGAGGACGGAAGTCTGAGAAGCCAAGCTATGCCTAGGTTTCTGGGTGAGGATATGGCAGGAACAATCTACAGACCTGAATCGAGATCTCGTGCTTCTGAAGTCAGGGCAAGGATCAGATGATCGCTCAGGTTGGACATTCTGATCCTGATGGCCCCTTCTTGAAGGGGGAGGGTGGATCACAAGGCCATGGAGGTTTTCCCACGATGGGAGTTGTGAGAAGCTCCCAACTGCAAAGATTCTTCTGCAGGACAATTGAGACCTGTTGGTTGGCTCCAGGACAATGATTCCGAGCAGGGTTCTAAGGATGGATGGCTGGGTAGCCCACCTCGCATTGCAATTGTCTGCAAGCTACAAGACAGGTTAGATCTGCTGGATCTGGGGGAGTAATCGAGGAGGCTGAATTGAAATGGACTCTCCCGTGGATGTGTCCTAATGGATTTTGTGTCCTTGGAGACCTTGGAATGAAGCGGTGGCACTGGGGCCCTGAAGGGTTCTCCTAAAGAGAGGCTTTCACACAGCTCCATCGTGCAAGGTTCCCATGTGTAGATGAGATTTGTTCTGATGGGTGAGTCAAGAAACAGCCATATGCTGGTACTGAAATCCAGGCCTCTGAGGAGAGATGCCTGGAAACCAAAGCAATGGATCCGATTAGGGCCTAGGGGCCTGTTCGTTCCTTTTTACCTCTGGGGATATCAGTCTACAAGTCTGAGTGCAGGTAGGATCTCAGATGGGCTCAGATTGCTCCTGTTTGTCCTGGGAAGCCACCACTATTGGGATGGCCTCAGGGACATTGGAGGTTGATCCTATTAGTAGCGTTGTGGCCATTGGAATGGGCACACAGAATTCCCTTGGAGAGGGCAATTACAGTCCTCAGCCTGGCTCCAGGGGCCTAAGCCTGTAGGCTGTGTAGGCCAGGGCTGTTTGGACAATTGTCTGAAAACACAAACTCGGCTTATGTTTCGGGTCATAGGTATGGCAGGACTGATCTACAGACCATGAGGAGAACTATTTGGGATAAGAAAAAAGGGCGAGGGTGAGGCTCTTGCTCAAGATTTTGTCTCTGGATATCGTGTCACTCATGGTCGTGAAATTTCCGGGTGACTTCATGTGAAATGGACGAGTCTTACTCTCTGGGGGTTGACCCCATCCAAAGAGTTTGGGGTCATTCTGTGGGATGGAAGAAGTCCGTTGTTCTGTTGTTGTTGATTTGTTTTGTTTTGTTTTTCAACCTCAGGTGTCCCTCAAATGAGGGATTCCAGAATAGAGCCATGGGGAGGGGCGACTGGACAACCAGAAATCTGGTTAAAAATTGGGGCCTAGGGATATGTCAAGCCCATTATGACATCTAATGGTCAAGCCACTGAGAGGACGTACTAGAGGACAGGACTCACGCTGATGGTCACAATGCGTGTTTATGTCCTCGTCGCACTCAAGACCTTATCTCAAATCACGGCCCGGGTTTGATAATGATGCAGAAATAAGAACTCTTTCCCCATGGCAAGAAACCTTGTGGTTGGCATGTTGTCCAAGGTACAGTGTACTGGAAACCAGTGCGGCCCATGAGGCCCCGCCCATGCTTGGAGGCCACATTGGTCACAAAGCACATTGTGACCCTCAGCCTGAGCCCAGTCCTTAGGTAAGGCCTCTCAGTGGCTGGATGGAGAGACAGCATATTGGGCTTGCCATGCCCCTAGGCCCCAATTTTTAACCATTGTTCGGGTTTTCCCTTCAATATTCCCCAGGGCTCTGCTCTGGAATTCCTATTTTGGTGGGACTCCTGAGGTAAGAAACCTGGAAGGAGTCCTCACATCCCACAGATTGATGAAAAAAACAATTGGGATCGGGCCAAATCCACAGAGAGCGAGATTCGTTCATGGCCCATGAGGCCTCCCCAACATTCCACTGCCATCGCTGATACAAAATCCAGAGACAAAAGCCTGAGCACGCGCATCAGATTCGCTCATTCTTCATATCCTGAAGAGTTCTTCAGTTAAGAACCTACACGGCACTCTAATGCACCCAAAAATATATAGTCTAACCTGGGCACTAATGCACTGTCTGACAACCTGAGCCCAGACCTCGTGACCAACACCCAGACAGCTGACCGCACACACTGAGCACATCAGACCCGCCATGGCCTTAGTTCATCATCTATTCTCTACCTCAGTTTTCAGGCTTCAGAACCTAGACCTTATCTCCAATCACTGCCTAGGGGTGACTGTGATGCAGAAATCAGAACTCTTCCTTACCCATGGCAAGAAACCTTGTGGTTGCCATGTTGTCCAACGTTCAGTGTAGGAGAAACCAGCATTCACCCTGAGGCCTGTCCATTCTTGAGTGCCACGAGGGCATAATCACAAATTGTGACCCTCAGCGTGAGTCCTGTCCTCTAGTACGTCCTCTCAGTGGCTGGATCATTAGATGACATAATGGGCTTGACATGTCCCTAGGCCCCAAATTTTAACCAGATTTCTGGTTGTCCAGTCTCCCCTCCCGAGGGCTCTACTCTGGAATCCCTCATTTGGTGGGACACCTGAGGTTGAAAAACAAAACAAAACAAATCAACAACAACAGAACAACGGACTTCTTCCGTCCCACAGAATGACCCCAAACTCTTTGGACGGGGCCAAACCCCCAGAGAGTAAGACTCGTCCATTTCCCAAGAAGTCACCCAGGAATTTCACGACCATGAGTGACACGATATCCAGAGACTAAAACTGGAGCAAGAGCCTCACACTCGCCCTTTTTTCATATCCGGAATAGTTCTCCTCATGGTCTGTAGATCAGTACTGCCATACCTATGACTCGAAACATAAGCCGAGTTTGTGTTTTCAGACAACTGTCTAAACAGCCCTGACCTACACACCCTAAAGGCTCCGGTATCTGGAACCCAACCTGACTACTGTTTTTGCCCTCTCCAAGGGAATTGTGTGTGCCCATTCCAATGGCCACAACCTTACTAATAGGATAACTTCCTTGAGGCCATTCCAATATTTGTGGCTTCCCATGACAAACAGGGCATCTGGGCCCATCTGAGCACCTACCGGCACTCAGACCCGTAGACTGATGTCCCCTGAGGTAAAAAGGAACGAACAGGCCCCTAGGCACCTATCGGATCCATTGCTTTGGTTTCCATGCATCTCTCCTCATATGCCTGGGTTTCAATAACAGCATATGGCTGTTTCTTGACACCCATCAGAACAAATCTCATCTACACATGGGAAACTTGCACGATGGAGCTGTGTGAAAGCCTCTCTTTTGGAGAACCCTTCAGTGCCCCAGTGCCACCGCTATATTCCAAGATCTCCATAGACACAAAATCATATTAGGACACATCCACGGGAGAGTCCATTTCAACTCAGCCTCCTCGGTTGCTCCCCCAGAACCAGCAGATCTGACCTGTCTTGATGCTTCGAAACAATTGGAATGCGAGGTGGGCTACCCAGCC
Organism: Mustela putorius furo; assembly: GCF_011764305.1. Lineage (NCBI taxonomy): Eukaryota > Metazoa > Chordata > Mammalia > Carnivora > Mustelidae > Mustela > Mustela putorius. Next base: position 30,459 of record NW_025422271.1, on the reverse strand, counting down.
ATCCATCCTTAGAACCCTGCTCGGAATCGTTGTCCTGGAGCCTACCAACAGGTCTCAGTTGCCCTGCAGAAGAATCTTTGCAGTTGGGAGCTTCTCACAACTCCCATCGTGGGAAAACACCCATGGCCTCGTGATCCACCCCACCTTCAAGTGGGGCCTCAGGGACAGAATGTCCAAACTGAGCGATCGTCTGATCCTCGCCCTGACTTCAGACGCACGACATCTCCATTCAGGTCTGTAGATTGTGTCTCCCATGTCCTCACCTAGAATTCTAGGCCTAGCTTGGTTTCTCAGACTTCCGTCCTCAGACTACTGAGCCACAAAACCTCCAGTTTGGCAATCCAGGACTACAATGCAGCACTCTGCCTGCCCTCCAGAATAAAAACATTGCCCTCTGGGGCTACCCAGAAACCCCCAATAAATATCTACCTGTACGGCATTCGGATGTACCCCAAAAATATAGGCTGACCTGGGAATTAATGCCTTTCCTGACACAGCCTGAGCCTGGACCTCCTGGCCCCACCCAGACAGCTGGCCGAACACTGAGCACATCGGACCCGCCATGGCCTTAGTTCATCATCTCTTCTCAACCTCGGTTTTCAGGCTTCAGAACCAAGACCTTATCTCCAATCACGGGCCGGGTTTGAAAATGATGCAGAAATCAGAACTCTTTCCCCATGGCAAGAAACCTTGTGGTTGGCATGAGGTCCAAGGTTCAGTGTCGTTGAAACCAGTGTGGCCCATGAGGCCAGCCCCATGCTTGCGGGCCACATTGGTCACAAACACACATTGTGACCCTCAGTCTGAGTCAGGTCCTCAGGTAATGTCTCTCAGTGGCTGGTTGGAGAGACAGCATATTGGTCTTGCCATGCCCCTAGGCCCCAATTTTTAACCGTAGTTCAGGTTGTGTCTTCACTCTTCCCCAGGGCTCTGCTTTGGAATTCCTCTTTCGGTGGGACAGCTGAGGTAACAAACCTGAAAGGAGTCCTCCCTTCCCTCAGATTGACGAAAAACAATTGGGATCGGGCCAAATACAGAGAGCAAGATTCGTCCATGGCCCATGAGGCCTCCCCAACATTCCACGGCCATCGCTGATACAAAATCCAGAGACAAAAGCCTGAGCACGCGCCTCAGACTCGCTCATTTATCATATCCTGAAGAGTTCTTCATATAAGAACCTACACGGCACTCGAATGCACACAAAATATATAGTCTAACCTGGGCACTAATGCACTGTCTGACAACCTGAGCCCGGAGCTCATGACCAACACCCAGACAGCTGACCGCACACTGAGCACATCAGACCCGCTATGGCCTTAGGTCATCATCTCTTCCCTACCTCAGTTTTCAGGCTTCAGAACCTAGACCTTATCTCCAATCACTGCCCAGGGGTGACTGTGATGCAGAAATCAGAACTCTTCCTTACCCATTACAAGAAACCTTGCGGTTGGCATGTTGTCCAACGTTCAGTGTAGGAGAAACCAGCATTCATCCTGAGGCCCCGCCCATTCTTGAGTGCGACGAGGGCATAAACACGCATTGTGACCCTCAGCGTGAGTCCTGTCCTCTAGGACGTCCTCTCAGTGGCTGGACCATTAGATGTCATAATGGGCTTGACATGTCCCTAGGCCCCAATTAATAACCAGATTTCTGTTTGACCAGTCGCCCCTCCCAGGGCTCTACTCTGGAATCCCTCATTTGGTGGAACACGTGAGGTTGAAAAACAAAACAAAACAAATCAACAACAACAGAACAACGGACTTCTTTCATCCCACAGAATGACCCCAAACTCTTTGGATGGGGCTAAACCCCAGAGAGTAAGACTCGTTCATTTCCCATGAAGTCACCCGAAATTTCACGACCATGAGTGACACGATATCCAGGGAAAAAACTTGAGCAAGAGCCTAACTCTCGCCCTTTTTTCATATCCCGAAGAGTTCTCCTCATGTTCTGTAGATCAGTCCTGCCATACCTATGACCCGAAAAATAAGACGAGTTTGTCTTTTCAGACAACTTTCCAACACCCCTGGCTTACACAAGCTACAGGCTCAGGGCCCTGGAGCCAAACCTGACGAATGTGCTTGCCTTCTCCATGGGAATTGTATGTGCCCATTCCAATGGCCACAACCCTACTAAGCGATAAACCTCCAAAGTCCCAGAGGACATCCCAATATTTGTGGCCTCCAAGGACAAACAGGGGCAATCTGGGCCCATCTGAGCACCTACCTGCACTCAGATCCGTAGACTGATGTCCCCAGAGGTAAAAGGAACGAACAGGACCCTAGGCAAATATGGGATCCATTGGTTTGGCTTGCAGGCATCTCTCCTGGATTTCAATAACAGCATATGGCTGTTTCTTGACTCACCCATCAGAACAAATCTCATCAACACATGGGAAACTTGCACGATGGAGCTGTGTGAAAGCCTCTCTTTAGGAGAACCCTTCAGGACCCCAGTGCCACCGCTTCATTCGAAGGTCTCCATAGACACAAAATCATATTAGGACACATCCACGGGAGAGTCCATTTCAACTCAGCCTCCTCGGTTGCTCCCCCAGATCCAGCAGATCTAACCTGTCTTGTTGCTTGGAGACAATTGGAATGCGAGGTGGGCTACCCATCCATCCATCCATAGAACCCTGCACGAAAATGTTTTCCTGGAGCCAACCAACAGGTCTCAATTTTCCTGCAGAAGAATCTTTGCAGTTGGTAGCTTCTCACAACTCCCCTCGTGGGAAAACCCCCATGGCCTCGTGACCCAACCCCTTTCAAAAAGGGGCCATCAGGGACAGAATGTTGAACCTGAGCGATCGTCTGATCCTCGCCCTGACTTCAGAAGCAGGAGATCTTGATTCAGGTCTCGAGATTGTGCCTGCCATATTCTCACCCAGAAACCTAGGATAGCTTGGTTTCTCAGAATTCCCTCCTCAGACTACTGGCCCACAAGCCCTCCAGTTTGGCAATCCAGAACTACAATGCAGCTATCTGCCTTCCCTCCAGAAGAAAGAAATTGCCCACTGGGGTTACCCAGAAACCCCCAATGAGGATCAACATGCACGGCATTCGGCTGTACCCCCCCAATATATAGGCTAACCTGGGCTCTAATGCCCTTTCTGACACAGCCTGAGCCAGGACTTCCTGGCCCCACCCAGACAGCTGGCCGCACACTGAGCACATCGGACCCGCCATGGCCTTAGGTCGTCATCTCTTCTCAACCTCGGTTTTCAGGCTTCAGAAGCTAGACCATATCTCGAATCACTGCCCGGGTTTGAAAATGATTCAGAAATCAGAACTCTTTTCCCATGGCAAGAAACCTTGTGGGTGGCTTATTGTCCAAGTTTCAATGTAGTTGAAACCAGTGTGGTCCATGAGGCCCCGCCCATGTTTGCGGACCACATTGGTCACAAACACACATTGTGACTCTCAGCCTGAGCCCAGTCCTCAGTTAAGGCCTCTCAGTGGCTGGATGGAGAGATAGCATATTGGGCTTGCCATGCCTCTAGGACCCAATTTTTAAACATAGTTCTGGTTGTCCCTTCACTCTTCCCCAGGACTCTGCTTTGGAATTCCTCTTTTGGTGGGACCCCTGAGGTTACAAACCTGAAAGGAGTCCTCCCATCCCACAGATTGACGAAAAACAATTGGGATCGGGCCAAATCCAGAGAGAGCAAGATTCGTCCATGTCCCATGAGGCCTCCCCAACATTCCACGGCCATCGCTGATACAAAATCCAGAGACAAAAGCATGAGCACGCTCCTTAGACTCGCTCATTCTTCATATCCTGAAGAGTTTCTTCAGATAAGAACATACACGGCACTAGAATGCACCCAAAATATATATAGTCTACCCTGGGCACTAATGCACGGTCTGACAACCTGAGCCTGGACCTCGTGATTAACACCCAGAGAGCTGACCGCACCCTGAGCACTTCCGACCAGCCATGGCCTTAGGTCATCTTCTCTTCCGTACCTCAGTTTTCAGGCTTCAGAACCTAGACCTTATCTCCAATCCCTGCCCAGGGGAGTCTGTGATGCAGAAATCAGAACTCTTCCTTACCCATGACAAGAAACCTTGTGGTTGGCATGTTGTCCAACGTTCAGTGTAGGAGAAACCATCATTCACACTCAGGTCCCGCCCATTATTGAGGGCGAAGAGGGCATAAACACGCATTATGACCATCAGCGTGAATCCTGTCTTCTAGTACGTCCTCTCAGTGGCTGGACCATTATAAGTCATAATTGGCTTGACATTTCCCTAGGCCCCAATTTTTAATCAGATTTCTGGTGGTCCAGTCTCCACTCCCCAGGGCTATACTCTGGAATACTCCATTTGGTGGTACACCTGAGGTTAAAAAACAAAACAAAACAAATAAACAACAAAAGAACAACGGACTTCTTCCATCCCACAGAATGATGACAAACTGTTTAACGGGGCCAAACCCCCAGAGAGTAAGACTCGTCCATTTGCCATGAAGTCATCCGGAAATTTCACGACCATGAGTGACACGATATCCAGAGAAAAAAAACTTGAGCAAGAGCCTCACACTCGCCCTTTTTTCATATCCCGAAGAGTACCCTCATGGTCTGTAGATCAGTCCTGCCATACCTATGACCCGAAACATAAGCCGAGTTTGTGTTTTCAAACAACTGTCCAAACAGCCCTGGCCTACACACCCTACAGGCTCAGGCCCCTGGAGCCAAACCTGACGACTGTGCTTGCCCTCTCCAAGGGAATTGTGAGTGCCCCCACCAATGACTACAACCCTACTAAGAGGATAAACCTCCAAAGTCCCTGAGGCCATCCCAATATTTGTGGCTTCCCAGGACAAACAGGGGCAATCTGGACCCATCTGAGCACCTACCCGCACTCAGACCCGTAGACTGATGTCCCCAGAGGTAAAAAGGAACGAACAGGCCCCTAGGCACATATCGGAATCATTGCTTTGGCTTCCAGGCATCTCACCTCAGAGGCCTGGATTTCAATAACAGCATATGGCTGTTTCTAGACTCACCCATCAGAACAAATCTCATCAACACATGGGAAACTTGCACGATGGAGCTGTGTGAAAGCCTCTCTTTAGGAGAACCCTTCAGGGCCCCAGTGCCACCGCTTCATTCCAAGGTCTCCATAGACACAAAATCATATTAGGACACATCCACGGGAGAGTCCACTTCAACTCAGCCTCCTCGGTTGCTCCCCCAGATCCAGCAGATCTAACCTGTCTTGTTGCTTGGAGACAATTCAAATGCGAGGTGTGCTACCCAGCCATCCATCCTCAGAACCCTGCTCGGAATCATTGTCCTGGAGCCAACCAACAGGTCTCAATTGTCCTGCAGAAGAATCTTTGCAATTGGGAGCTTCTCACAACTCCCATTGTGGGAAAACCCCCATGGCCTCATGATCCACCCCCCCTTCAAGTAGGGGCCATCAGGGACAGAATGTCCAACCTGAGTGATCCTCTGATCCTCGCCCTGACTGCAGATGCACGAGGTCTCGATTCAGGTTGTAGATTGTGCCTTCCATATCCTCACCCAGAAACCTAGGCCTAGCTTGGGTTCTCAGACTTCCGTCCGCAGACTACTGGCCCACATGCCCTCCAGTTTGGCAATCCAGAACTACAATGCAGCACTCTGCCTGCCCTCCAGAAGAAAAACATTGCCCTCTGGGGATACCCAGAAACCGCAAATGAGGATCAACGGGGCACGCCATTCTGCTGTACCCCAAATATATAGGCTGACCTGGTCACTAATGCCCTTTCTGAAACAGCCAGAGCCCGGACCTCTTGGCCCCCCCCAGACAGCTGGCCACACACTGAGAACATCGGACCTGCCATGGCCTTAGGTCGTCATCTCTTCTCAACCTCGGTTTTCAGGCTTCAGAACCTAGATCTTATCTCCAATCACGGCCCGGGTTTGAAAATGATGCAGAAATCAGAACTCTTTCCGCATGGCAAGAAACCTTGTGGATGGCATGTTTTCCAAGATTCAGTGTAGTGGAAAGCAGTGTGGCCCATGGGGCCCCAACCATGCTTGCGGGCCACATTGGTCACAACACACATTGTGACACCTCAGCCTGACCCCAGTCCTCAGGTAAGGCCTCTCAGTGGCTGGATGGAGAGACAGCATATTGGGCTTGCCATGCCTCTAGGCCCCAATTTTTAACCGTAGTTCAGGTTGTCTCTTCACTCTTCCCCAGGGCTCTGCTTTGGAATTCCTCTTTTCGTGGGACACCTGAGGTAACAAACCTGAAAGGAGTCCTCCCATCCCACAGATTGACGAAAAACAATTGGGATTGGGCCAAATCCACAGAGAGCAAGTTTCGTCCATGGCCCATAAGGCCTCCCCAACATTCCAAGGCCATCGGTGATACAAAATCCAGAGACAAAACCTGAGCACGCGCCTCAGAATCACTCATTCTTCATATCCTGAATAGTTCTTCAGATCAGAACCTACACGGCATTCGAATGCACCCAAAATATTTAGTCTAACCTGGGAACTAATGCACTGCCTGCAATCTGAGCCCGGACCTCTTGACCTACACACAGACAGCTGACTACACACTGAGCACATCAGACCCGCCATGGCCTTAGGTCATCATCTCTTCCCTACCTCAGTTTTCAGGCTTCAGAACCTAGACCTTATCTCCAATCACTGCCCAGGGGTGACTGTGATGCAGAAATCAGAACTCTTCCTTACCCATGGCAAGAAAACTTGTGTTTTGGCATGTTGTCCAACGTTCAGTGTAGGAGAAACCAAACACATTCACCCTGAGGCCTCGCCCATTCTTGAGTGCGACGAGGGCATAAACACGCATTGTGACCCTCAGCGTGTGTCCTGTCCTCTAGTATGACCTCTCAGTGGCTGGACCATTAGATGTCATAATGGACTTGACATGTCCCTAGGCCCCAATTTTTAACTAGATTTCTGGTTGTCCAGTCGCCCCTCCCCAGGGCTCTACTCTGGAATCCCTCATTTGGTGGGGCATCTGAGGTTGAAAAACAAAACAAAACAAATCAACAACAACAGAACAACGGACTTCTACCATCCCACAGAATGACCCCAAAATCATTGGACGGGGTCAAAACCCCAGAGAGTAAGACTCGTCCATTTCCCATGAAGTCACCCGGAAAATTTCACGACCATGAGTGACACGATATCCAGAGACAAAAACTTGAGCAAGATCCTCACACTCGCCCTTTTTTTCATATCCTGAAGAGTTCTCCTCATGTTCTGTAGATCAGTCCTGCCATACCTATTACCCGAAACATAAGCCGAGTTTGTGTTTTCAGACAACTGTTCAAAGCGTTGGCCTACACACCCTACAGGCTCAGGCCCCTGGAGCCAAACATGGAGACTCTGCTTGCCCTCTCCAAGGGAATTGTATGTGCCCATTCCAATTGCCACAACCCTACTAATAGGATAAACCTCCAAAGTCCCTGAAGCCATCCCAATATTTGTGGCTTCCCAGGACAAACAGGGGCAATCTGGGCCCATCTGAGCACCTACCGGCACTCAGACCCGTAGACTGATGTCCCCAGAGAGAAAAAGGAACGCACAGGCCCATAGGCACCTATCGGATCTATTGCTTTGGTTTCCAGGCATCTCTCCTTAGAGATCCTTAGAACCCTTAGAACCCTGCTCTTGCGTCTTTCCTTATGGGATATCCTTGAGCCATCCAACAGGTGTCGAATGTCCCACAGGAGTCCTTGTTCATGGACCACCTCACAACTCATATCATGGAAAGCTTCCAAGGTCACATGATGCCCCCAATCTTCATGAAATAGGATCATGGAAAGAAACTCCAACCTGAGCCAACGGCTGATCCTCGCCTTGACTTCAGATGCACGAGATCTTGATTAAGCTCTTCAGAGTGCACCTGCTGTGCCCTCACCCCCAAAACCTATGCATACCTAGTGTTCTCAGACTTCCGTCCTCACTCTCCTGGACCACACGACCTCCATTTTGGGATTTCCGATGACAAAGTGCTGCACTCTGCCTGCCTCTAGAAGAAAAACGTTGCCCTATGAGTCTACCCAGAAACCTCAAATGAGGATAAACCTGCATGCCACTCAACTGTACACCAATTATATAGTCTAGCCTGTGCACTAATGCCCTGTCTGACACAACCTGAAGCCTGAATTCCCAACCAACACCCGGACAGCTTGCTGTACACTGAAAACATCTGAATGGCCATGGCCTTAGGTTGCCATCTCTTTCCAACCTGGTTTTCAGGCTACAGAAACTTAGACCTTATCTCTACTCATTTCCCATGGGTGAACGTGATGCAGAAATCATAACTCCTCCTTCCCTCTCGCCAGAATCTTGTGGTTGGCATCTTATCCAAAGTTCAGTGTAGGACCCCTGTAGGGCCTACAGGAGTAGTAGTAGGGCCCCTGAGGGTAGTGTAGGGTCCCTGAGGTCCTGCCCATGCTTAAGAGCTGCGGTGGGCACAAACACACATTGGGACCCTCAGTTTGAACCCTGTCCTCAAGAAAAGCCTCTCAGTGGCTGGACCATGAGCCCACATATGGGGCCTGCCAAGCCCCAAGTCACCCAATCTTAACCAGAAGTAGAGACATCTAGTCACCCCTACTCAGGGCTCTGCTCTGGAATCCCTCTTTGGTGGGACATTTGAGGTAAGTAAACACAGAAAGTATTCCTCCCACCCACAGAATGACCCCAATCACTTGGGATCAGGCCATCCCCAGAGAGAAAGACTCCTCCATGGCCCATGAGGCCAGCCCGACATTCCACGGCCACTATTGACACAAAATCCAGAGACATAAGCCTCACCCTTAGGTCATAGCCCAAAAAAAATTCTCCTCATAGTCTGTAGAGCGGGCCTGCCATACCTACGTCCACAAACCGTGTATTCAGACTTCTATCCTGACATCCCTGTCCCACACATCCTCCAGGCTGAGGCCCCTGGAGCCACACCTCAGGACTGTGCCTGCCCTCTCCAAAGAAATTCTTCCCATTCCATAAGCCACAACTCTACAGATTAGGAGAAACCTCCAAAGTCCCAGAGGCCATTCCAATAGTGTAGGCCGCCCAGTACAAAGAGGGGTGATCTGTCACAAGCTGAGCAACGACCTCAACTCACCCGTAGACAGATATTCCAAGAGAAAGGTATTCAACTGGACAGGCCCCTAGAACGTAATTGGTTCCATTGCTTTTGTTTCTAAGCATCTCTCCTCAGAGGCCCGTTTTCCAATACCAGCATATGGGGGATTCCAGAGATACCAATCAGAACAAATCTTGTCTCCACATGGGAAACTTATCCTTTGGAGCTCTGAAAAAACCTCCAGTTAGGAGAAACCTTCAGGTAACCGGAGCCACCGCCCTATTCCAAGGTCTCCATGGACACAAACCCACATTATGACCATTCCGCAGGAGAGTACATTTCAACTCAGCCCCTTTGATTACTCCCCCAGAGCCAGAATATCAAACCTGCCTTGTCGCTAGGAGACAACTGGAATGCAAAGCAGACTCTCTAGGCATCCATCGTTGGAATCCTGCTCTGGCGCCGTTCCATATGGGATGTCCTGGGAGCCTTCCAACAGGTCTTGACTGTCCTGCAGAAGGAATCCTTGCAGATTGGAGCATCTCACAACTCCTATCGTGGGAAAACCTACATGGCCTCATGAGATGCTCCCATTTATAAAGGGGCCATCATGGAAAGAAACTCCAACCTGAGCCAACTTCTGATCCATTGCTTTGATTTCTATGTATCTCTCCTCAGAGGCCTGGTTTCCAATATCAGAATATGGGGGTTTCCTAAGGAAACAATCAGAACAGATCTCATCTCCACATGAGAAACTTGCTCTTTGGAGCTGTGTCAATACCTCAGGTTAGGAGGATTCTCCAGGACGCTGGCACCATGGACCAATTCCAAGGTCTCCAAGGACACAAACTTACATTATGATCCAACCTCAGGAGAGTCCCATTTCAAATCAGCCCTCTCGGCTGCTCACCCAGAGCCAGCAGATCAAACCTGCCTTGTCACTAGGAGACAGTTGGAATGCGAGGTGGGCTGCCCAGGCATCCATTCTTAAAACCCTGCTCTGGAGAATTTCTTTATGGGACGTCTTGAATCCAACCAACCTGTCTTGACTGTCTCACAGAATGAATCCTTGTGGTTTGAAGCATCACACAATCCCACTGTGAGAAAACCGCCATTTCCTCATGATGCCCCACACCTTCATAAATGGGCCATCATGGACAGAAACTCCATCCTAAGCCAAAGTCTGATCCGCGCCCTGAATTCAGAAGCACGAGATCTCGATTCAGCACTTGAGAGTGTGCCTGCTGTGCACTCGCCCCGAAACCTAAGCCTAACTTGTGTTCTCAGACTTTCGTCTTCACAATCCTGGCCACACCCCTCCAGTTTGGCAATTCCGGAGACACAATGCAGCACTCTGCATGCCCTCCAGAAGAAAAATGTAGCCCTATAGGGCTAACCAGAAACGCCAAATGAGTAACAACCTGCATGCCACTCGACCATACCCCAATTATACAATCTAGCCTGTGCACTAAAGCCCTGTCTGACACAGCCTGAGGGCAGACCTCCAGTCCAACACCCCAGACAGCTGGCCGTACACTGAGCATATCAAACCCACAATGGCTTTCGGCCATCATCTCTACCCAACCTCAGTTTTCACCTTCAGAACCTAGACCTTATCTCCACTCACTGCTCAGGAGTGAACGTGATACAAGAATCAGAACTTATCCTTCGCCATGGCAAGAAACCTTGTGGTTGTCATGTGGTCCAACGTTCATTGTAGGAGAAAGCAGCATGGACTATGAGGCCCCACCTATCCCTGAGGGCTACAATTTGCACAAACACACATTGTGACCCTCAGCGTGAGCCTTATCCTCATGTAAAGCCTCTTAGTGACTGGAACAACAGCCCACATATGGGGCTTGCCAAGCCCCTAGTCCCCCAATCTCAACCAGAGTTAGAGATGTCTAGTCACCCCTACTCAGGGCACTGCTCTGGAATCCCTCTTTGGTGGGACATCTGAGGTAAAAAAAAAAAAAAATACAGAAAGGACTCTTCCCATCCACAGAATGATCCCAATAACTTGGGATCAGGCCAAATCACCAGAGAGAGACTTTTCCATGGCCCTTGAGGACACCCCGACGTTCCACGGCCACCGTAGGCACAAAATCCAGAGACAAAAGCCAGAGCAACGCCATATACTCGCCCTTTGTTCATAGCCCGGAAAATTCTCACGGTCTGTAGATCGAGCCTTATATATACATCCCCAAACCTAAGCTGAGTTTGTGTTTTCAAACTTCTGTCCCCACAGTCCTGGCCCACACACCATCCAAGCTGGGGTCCCTGGAGCCACACCTGAGGACTGTGGCTTCCTTCTCCAGGGGAATTCTGCCATTTCCATTGGCCACAACCCTATAGATTAGGAGAAACCTCCAAAACACCCCGAGGCCATCCCAATAGTGTTGGCTGCCCAGGACAAACAGGGATGATCTTTCACAAGTTAGGAAACTACCTCCACTCAGACCCAGAGACAGATATCCCCATAGAATAAGATTGAACTGGACAGGCACTTAGGCCCTAATCAGATCGATTGCTTTTGTTTCCAGGCATCTCTCCTCAGAGGCCTGGTTTACCAATACCAGCATATGGGGAATTACTGAGGCACTCATAGAAAAATCTCGTCTCCACATAGGAAATGTACTCTTTGGAGCTCTATAAAAACCTCTGTTTAGGAGAATCTTTCAGGGCCGCGGATCAAGCGCCCCATTCCAAAGTCTCCATGGACTTAAACCCACATTATGATCTATCCTCGGTAGAGTCCATGTCAACTCATCCCCCTTGGTTTCTCCCCCCAGGGCCTGCAGATCAAACCTGCCTTGTTGCTAGGAGACAACTAGAATGGGAGGCAGGCTGCCCAGGCATCCATCCTTAGAACCCTACTCTGGAGTCGTTCCATATGGGACATCCTAGAGCCATCCAACAGGTCTCAAGTGTCCCACAGAAGGAATCATTGCAGTCTGGTGCATCTCACAACTCCCATTGTGGGAAAATCTTCATGGCCTCTTGAGACGCTCCACTTTATAAAGGGGCCATCATGGACAGAAACTCCAACCTGAGCAAACGTCTGATATTCGCCCTGGCTTCAGGTGCATGAGATCTTGATTCAGCTCTGCAGAGTGTGCCTTCTGTGCCCTCACCCCAAAAAACTAAGCCTAGCTTGTGTTCTCAGACTACCGTCCTCACACCCCTGGGCCCAAAAGCCCTACAATTTGGCAATACTGGGGCCACAATGCAGCACCCTGCCTGCCCTCCAGAAGAAAAACGTTGCCTTATGGAGCTACCTAGAAACCCGAATGAGGATCAACTGAACGCCACTCGACTGCACCCCCAAATATACAGTCTACCCTGTCTAATGCCCTGTCTGACACAGCATGAGCCCACACCTCCAGACCTACGCTCAGCAGCTAGCCACACACACTGAGCTCATTGTACCCATCAGGTCCTTAGGTCTTCATCTCTTCCCAACCTCGGTTTTCGGGTTTCAGAACCTAGACCTAAACTCCAATCACTGTCCAGGGGTGAAAGTAATGCAGAAATCACAACTCTTCCTTCGCCATGGCCGGAAACCTTGTGGTTGGCATATTCTCCAACGTTCAGTGTAGGAGAATCCAGCGTGGCCCATGAGGCCCTTCCCATGCTTGAGGGCCTTGTTGGGCACAAATAGGCATTGTGACCCTCAGCATGAGCCCTGTCCTCAAGGAAGACCTCTCAGTGTCTGAATCAGGAGCCCACATATTGGACTTGCCATGCCCCTAGGCCCCCAAACTTAAACAGAGGTGGGGTTATCCAGTTGTCCCTACCAAGGACTCTGCTCTGGAATCCCTCTTTTATTGGCACACATGAGGTACATAAAATAAAATAAAAAAACAGAAAGGACACCTCCCATCCCACAGAATGTACCCAAATTCTTAGGATTGGGTCCAATCCTCAGAGAAGGAAAGCCGTCCACAACCCATGAGGCCACGCCAGCATTCGACCCACATTGTTGACACAAATCCAGAGACAAAACCTGAGCAAGCACCTCAAACTCACCCTTTTTTCATATCCCGAAGTGTTATCACGGTGTGTAGATTGGGCGTGCCATACCTATGTCCCCAATCCTAAGCGGAATTTGTGTTTTCAGACTTCTGTCCCCACTGGCCTGGCCCACACACCCTCAAGGCTAGGCCCCTAGAGCCAAACTCAGAACTGTGCCTGCCCTCTCCAGGGGATTTTTGCCCATTCCATTGGCCACAACCCTATAGATTAGGAGAAACTCCAAAATCCCCGAGGCCATTCCCAATATTATAGGCTGCCCAGGACAAAGAGGGGCGATCTGACACAAGCCGAGCAACTACCTCCCCTCAGATCCATAGACACGTATACCCAGGAAAGAGATTGAACCGGACAGGGACCTAGGCCCTAATCATATCCATTGCTTTTGTTTCCAGGCATCTCTCCTCAGAGGTCTGGTTTCCAATACCAGCATATGGGAGATTCCTTAGGCACTCATCAAAACAATTCTCTTCTCTACATAGGAAACGTACTCTTTAGAGCTCCATCAAAACCTCTGGTTATGAACATCCCTCAAGGCCCCCGGATCAAGCACCCCATTCCAAGGTCTCCATGGACACAAATGCACATTATGACTCATCCTCGACTCACCCATTTCAACACACCCGCCTCGGTTACTCCCCTAGATCCAGCAGATCGAACTTGCCTTGGCGCTATGAGACACCTGGAATGGGAGGCAGGCTGCCCAGGCATCCATCCTTAGAACCCTGCTCTGGATAACTTCCTTATGGGATGTCCTGGAGCCATCCAGCAGGTCTCGACTGTCCCACGGAAGGAATCATTGCGGTTTGGAGCATCTCACAATTCCCATCGTGGGAAAACCTCCATGGCCTCGTGACACCCTCCCCTTCATGAAGGGGCCGTCATGGACAGAAACTCCAACCTGAGCCAACGTCTGCTCCTAGCTCTGTCTTCAGGTACACGGGATCTCGAATCATCTCTGCAGAGGGTTCCTGCCGTCCCCTCACCCCGAAATCTAAGTCTGGCTTGTGTTCTCAGAATTTTTTTCCTCACACTCCTGGCCCACAAGCCTTCCAGTTTGGGAATTCTGGAGCCACTATGTGGCACTGTGTCTTCCTTCCAGAAGAAAAACGTTGCCCTCTGGGGCTACCCAGTAACCACAAATGAGTACCAACCTGCACGAAACTCGACTGCACCCCCAATGATACAGTCTAGCCTGGGCACTAATTCCCTGTCTGCCACAGCCTGAGCCTGCACCTCTCCAACCCACACTCAACAGCTGGCCGAACACTGAGCACATCAGTCACACCATGGCCTTAGGTCTTCATCTCTTCCCAACCTCAGTTTTCAGGCTTCAGAAACCTAGACCTTAAATCCAATCACAGTCCAGGAGTGAAAGTGTTGCAGAAATTAGAACTCCTTCTTCCCCATGGCCAGAAAAACTTGTGGTTGCCATATTGTGCAACGTTCAGTGTAGGAGAAACCAGCATGGTACATTAGGCCACGCCCTGACTTGAGGGGCTCCTTGGGCACAAAAACACATTGTGAAACTCAATGTGAGCCCTATGCTCAAGGAAGGCCTCTCAGTGTCTGGACCAAGAGCCCACATATGGGGCTTGCCATGTTCTTAGGTCCCAATGTTAACCAGAGTTCTGGTTGTCCAGTCGCCCCTCCCCAGGACTCTGCTGTGGAAATCCCTCTTTTGGTGGTCCACCTGAGGTAAAAAAAAAAAAAAAAAAAAACCAAAAAAAAAAAAAAAAAAACAGAAGGCCTCCTCCCTTCCCACAGAATGACCCCAAACTCTTGGGATTGGGTCAAATCCCCAGAAAGGGAGCCTCATCGATGGCCCATGAGGACACCTGGACATTCCATGGCAATCGGTGACACATATCCAGAAAAAAAATAAGCATGAGCAAGCACCTCACTTTCGCCCTTTGTTCATATCCCGAAGAGTTCTCCTCACGGTCTATATATCGGGCCGGCCATACCTACAGACCCAAACCTAAGTGGAGTTTGTGTTTTCAGACTTTTGTCCAAATAGCCCTGGACCACACACGCTCCACACTTGGGTCCCTGGAGCCACACCTCAGGACGGTGCTTCCCTTTCAAGAGAATTCTTCCCATTCCATTGGCCACAACCTTGCAAATTAGGAAAAACCCCCAAATTTACCGAGGCCATCCCAATAGTGTAGGCCGCCCAGGACAAACAGGTGTGATCTCAAACCAGCTGAGCAACTACCTCCACTCAGACAAAAGATGTCCCCAGAGAAGAATATTGAACCGGACAGGCCCCTAGGCCCTAATCAGATCCATTGCTTTGGTTTCCAGGCATCTCTCCTCTGAGGCCTCATTTCCAATACCAGCAAATGGTGGTTTCCTGAGGCACCAATAAGAACAAATCTCGTCTCCCCATGGAAAACTTGCTCATTGGAGCTTTGATATAACCTCTGGTTAGGAGAATCCTTCAGGGCCCTGGTGCCACTGCCCCATACCAAGGTCTCAATGGACTCAAACCAACATTAAGACCATCCTCAGGAAAGTCCATTTCAACTCATTTTAAGACCATCCTCAGGAAAGTCCATTCCAACTCAGCAGCCCCTCTGATGCTACCCCAAGCCAGCAGATCAAACGTTTCTTGTTGCTAGGAGACAATTGGAATTGAGGCTGTCTGCCCAGGCATCCATACTTAGAACCCTGTTCTGGAAAAATACCTTAGGAGACGTCCTGGAGCCATCCAACAAATCTTAATTGTCCCACAGAAGGAATCCTTGCGGTTTGGAGCATCTCACAACTCTAATAGTGGGAAAACCCCCATGGCCTCATAATGCCCCCCCCTTCATGAAGGGGCCAACATGGACAGAAACTCCAACCTGAGCCAAAGTCTGATCCTCGACCTGACTTCAGACTCATGAGATCTCAATTCAGCTCTGCAGAGTGTGCCTGCCATGTCCATTCCCCGAAACCTAAGCCTAGCTTGTGTTCTCAGACTTCCGTACTCAGTCTCCTGGCCCACAAGCCCTCCAGTTTGGGAATTCCGAAGCCACAATGCAGCACTCTGCCTGCCTTCCAGAAGAAAAACTTTGCCCTATGCTGCTAATAAGAAACCCCAAATGATTATCTAATGCATGCCACTCGACTGTAAAGCAATTATACAGCCTACCCTGAATACGAATGCCCTGTCTGGCACAGCCTGAGACAAGACATCCCAAACGACACCTAGACAGCTGGCTCCAACCTGGACACAAGGGACCCGCTATGGCTGTAGTTCGTCATCTCTTCCCAACCTCGGTTTTCAGGCTTCAGAACCTAGACCTTATCTCCAATTACTGCCCAGGGGTGAACGTGATGCAGAAATTAGAATTCCTCCTTCCCCATGGCCAGAAACAATGTGGTTGGCATGTTGTCCAACGTTCAATGTGGGAAAACCTGCATTGTCGGAAAGGCCACGCCAGTGCTTGAGGGCCGCCTAGGGCACAGGATGCATAGTGACCTGTAGCGTGAGTCCCGTATTAAAGTAACGCCTCTCAGTGGCTGGACCAAGATCCTGCATATGGGGCTTGTCATATCCATAGGCCCCCAGGCTTAACCAGAGAGCGAGTATTCCAGTTGTCAGAACCAACTGCTATGCTCCAGAATCCCTCTACTGGGGGGACACATGAAGCAGAAAACAGGACTCTTCCCTTCCCACAGAATGACCCCAAACTCTTGGGGGCTGGACAAACTACCAGAGAGGGAGACTTCTACGACCCATGAGGCAACTCCTACATTAAAACGGCCATTGTGTACAAAATATCCAGAGACAAAAGACTGAGCGACTGCCTCCCTCTCACCCTTCTTTCATATCCAGAGGAGCTCCCCTCACGGACTGTAGATCAGGCCTGCCATAACCTCGGCCCCAAACCTGAGCTGAGTTTGGGTTTTTGGATGTCTGTCTGCACAGCCGTGGCCCACACCGCCTCCAGGCTGGGGTCTCTGGAGCCACACCACAGAACTGTGCCTGCTCTCTCTCCTAAGAAACTGCCCGTTTCCATTGGCCACAACTCTACAAAATAGTAGAAACCTCAAGGTCCCCAAGGACATCCCACTACCACAAGCCGCACTGGACAAACAGGGGCATTATGACACCAGCTGAGCAACTACTACCTCCATGCAGACACACAGACTGATATCCGCAGAGACAGAAGATTGAACCAGACAGGCCCCTAGGCCCTATTATGAACTCTTGCTTTGGTGTCCAGGTATCACTCCTCAGAGGCCTGGGTTCGAAGACCAGCATATGGGGCTATCCGGAGGCACCAGATAGAACACCTCTCATCTCCACATGGAAAGCTTCCTTGTTGGAGTTGTGTCAAACCCTTTGGGTTGGAGAATCCTGCAGAGTCCCTTAGCTACTGCCACATTCCAAGGTCTCCATGGCCACCAACCCACATTATGACTCATCCTCTGGAAAGTCCATTTAATCTCAGCCTTCTGGGTAGCTCACCCAAGAGCCCGCAGATTGAGCGTGCCTTGTCTCGTTGCTCTATGGGGATCTCCATAAACCCCAAATGAGGATCAACCTGCTCGGTTCTCGACCTCACCCCAATTGGATTGTTCAGGATGTCCATTCATCCCTCCCCAGAGCTCTGCTTTGGAATCCCTCTTTTGGTGGGACACCTGAGGTAACAAAACTAAAAGGACTCCTCCCATCCTTCAGATTGACCCCAAACAATTGGGATTGGACCAAATTCACAGATAGGAAGTCTCGTCCATGGCCCATGAGGCCTCCCTGAGATTCCACAGCCATCGTTGACAACAAATCCAGAGACAAAAGTCTGAGCAAGCGCCTCACACTCACTCTTTTGTCGTATCCCGAAGAGTTCTCCTCACGGTCTGTAGATCGGGCCTGCCATACCTACTTCCCAAACCTAAGCCGAGTTTATGTTTTCAGACTTCTGTCCCCACATTCCTGGCCCACAGACCCTTCAGGCTGGGGCCCCTGGAGCCACACATCAGGATTGTGCCTGTCCATACCACGGTAATTCTGCCCATTCCATTGTCCACAATCGTACAAATTAGGAAAAACCTCCAGAGTCCCCAAGGACATCCCAATAATGTAGGCCGCCCAGGACAAACAAGGGTCATCTGAAACCAGCTGAGCATCTACCTCTACTCAGCGTAGATGGATGTCCCCAGAGAAGAAGATTGATTCAGACAGGCCCCTAGGCCTGAATCAGATTCATTGCTTTCGGTTACAGGTATCTCTCCTCAGAGGCCTGGTTTCCAATATTAGCATATGGGGATTTCATGAGGCAGCAATCAGAACAAATCTCTTCTCCACATGCGAAAATTATCCTTTGAAGATGTCTCAAAACCTCCAGTTAGGAGAATACTTCAGGGCCTGTGTGCCACTGCCCCATTACAAGGTCTCCATAGACACAAAAACACATTAGGGACCCATCCACAGGAGAGTCCATTTCAACTGAGCGTATTCGGTTTGCTCCGCGAGATCCAGCAGATCTAACTTGTCTTGTTGCTAGGAGACAATTGGAATGTGAGGTGGCCTACCCCGCCATCCATCCTTAAAACCCTGCTCGGAATCATTGGCCTGGAGCCAACCAACAGGTCTCAATTGTCCTGCAGAAGAATCTTTGCAGTTGGGAGATTATCAGAACTCCCGTCGTGAGAGAACCCCCATGGCCACATGATCCCCCCCCCTTCATAAAAGGGCCATCATGAACATAAGGACCGACCTGAGCGATCGTCTGATCCTCACCCTGACTTCAGATGCACGAGATCTCGGTTCAGGTCTGTAGATTGTGCCTGCCATGTCCTCACCCAGAAACCTAAGCCTTGCTTGTGTCCTCAGACTTCTGTACACAGACTACTGGCTCACAAGCCCTCCAGTTTGGCAATCCAGAACTACAATGCAGCACTCTACCTGCCCTGCAGAAGAAATACATTGCCCTCTGGGGCTACCTAGAAACCCCATATGAAGATCAACCTGCACGACACTTGTCTATACCCAAAATATATAGGATGACCTGGGCAATAATGCCCTTTCTGACACAGCCTGAGCCTGGACCACCTAGGCCCACCCAGACAGCTGGCTACAAACTGAGAACTTCAGACCCCCCATGGCCTTAGGTCGTTATCCCTTCCCAACCTCAGTTTTCAGGCTTCAGAACCTAGACCTTATCTCCAATCACTGCCCAGGTTTGAAAATGATGCAGAAATCAGAACTCCTTCCCGATGGCAGGAAAACTTGTGGTTGTCTTGTTGTCCAACGTTCAGTGTAGTGGAAACCAGTGTGTCCCTTGAGACCCTGCCATTGCTCGCGGTCCAGATAGGTAGCAAACACACATTGTGACCCTCAGCCTGAGCCCAGTCCTCAGGTAAGGCCTCTCAGTGGCTGGATGAAGAGACAGCATATTGGGCTTGCCATGCCCCTAGGCCCCAATTTTTAACCATAGTTTCGTGTTGTCCCTTCACTCTTCCCCAGGGCTCTGCTCTGGAATTCCCCTTTTGGTGGGACACCTGAGGTAACAACCCTGAAAGGAGTCCTCCATCCAACAGATTGACGAAAAACAATTGGGATTGGGCCAAATCCACAGAGAGCAAGATTCGTCCATGGCTCATGAGGCCTCCTCGACATTCCACGGCCATCGCTCAAACAAAATCCAGAGACAAAAGCCTAAGCATGTGTATCAGACTCGCACTATCTTTCATATGCTGAAGATGTCTTCTCATGGTTTTGTAGACCGGGCCCTGCCATACCTACGTCCCCAAACATAAGCTGAGTTTGTGTTTTCAGATTTCTGTCCTCAAAGTCCTGGGCCACACACCATCCAGGCTGGGGACCCCTGGAGCCACACATTAGGACTGTGCCAACCCAATCCATGGGAATTCTGCCCATTCCATTGTCCAAAATCGTACAAATTAGGAGAACCCTCCAAAGACCCTGAGGCCATCCCAATAGTATAGGTCGCCCGGGACAAAAAAGGGCAGTCTGACACCAGCTGAGCATCTACATCCACTCATACCCTAGAAGGATGTCCCCAGAGAAGAAGATTGAACCAGACAGGACCCTAGGCCAAAATCGGATCCATTGCTTTGGTTTACAGGCATGTCTCCTCAAAACCCTGGATTCCAATACCAGCATTGGGGTTTTCCTGAGGCACCCATCAGAACAAACCTCGTCTCCACAAGGAAACTTGTGCATGGGAGCTATGTCAAAAGCGTAGGAGAATACTTCAGGGTCCCGGTGCCACCGCCCCATTCCAAGGCACTCATGGACACAAACACACATTAGAACCATCCTCAGGAAAGTCCATTTCAACTCAGCCACCCCGGTTGCTCCCGCAGAGCCATCAGATCTAAACTGTCTTGTCGCTAGGAGAATTTTGGAATGCGAGGCGGGCTTCCCAGGCATCCATCCTTGAACGTTGGTCTGGACTCATCCATATGGGATGTCCTGGAGCTGTCCAACAGGCCTCAATTATCCCGCAGAAGGAATCCTTGGAGGGGGCATCCCACCACTCCCAACGTGGGAAAACCTCCACGGCCCTAGATTCGGCTCCATTTATGAAGGGGCCGTCATGAACAGAAAATCCAAGCTGAGCCAACGTCTGATCGTCGCTGTGACTTCAGATGCATGAGATATTGCTTCAGATCTTCAGGAGGTACATGCCGTGCCCTCGCCCTGAATCCCAAGTCTAGCTGTCCCTAGGACCCAATTTTAACCAGATTTCTGGTTGTCAAATCGCCCCTCCCCACGGCTCTACTCTGGAATCCCTCATTTGGTGGGACCCCTGAGTTTGAAAAACAAAACAGTCAAAACAACAACAACAAAAAACGGACTTCTTCCGTCCCACAGAATGACCGCAAACTCTTTGGATTGCGCCAAACCCCCAGGGAGTAAGACTCGTCCATTTCCCATGAAGTCACCCGGAAATTTCAAGACCATGAATGGCATGATATCCAGAGATAAATACTTGAGCAAGAGCCTCACACTCGCCTTTTTTTCATATCTCGAAGAGTTCTCCTCATGGTCTGTAGATCACTCCTGCCATACCTATGACCCGAAACATAAGCCGAGTTTGTGTTTTTAGACAAATGTCCAAACAGCCCTGGCCTACACAGCCTACAAGCTTAGGCCCCTGGAGCCAAGCTGAGGACTGTACTTGCCCTCTCCAAGGGAATTCTTTTGTGCCCATTCCAATGGCCCACAACGCTACTAATAGGATAAATCTCCAAAATCCCTGAGGCCATCCCAAAATGGTGGCTTCCCAGGACAAACAGGATCAATCTGAGCCCATCTGAAACCTACCTGAGAACCCACCTGAGAGCCCAACTGAGAACCAACCTCAGACTTGTAGACTGATATCCCCAGAGGTAAAAAGGAACGAAAAGGCCCCTAGGCCCTAATCGGATCCATTGCTTTGGTTTCCAGGCATCACTCCTCAATGGCCTGGATTTCAGTACCAGCATATGGCTGTTTCTTTGACTCACCCACCAGAACTAATCTCATCTACACAAGGAAAACTTGCACGATGGAGCTGTGTGAAAGCCTCTCTTTAGGAGAACCCTTCAGGGCCCCAGTTTCACTGCTTCATTCCAAGGTCTCCATAGACACAAAATCATATTAGGACACATCCTCGGGAGAGTCCATTTCAACTCAGCCTCTTTGGTTGCTTCCCCAGATCCAGCAGATCTAACCTGTCTTGTTGCTTGGAGACAGTTGGAATGCGAGGTGGGCTACCCAGACATCCATCATTAGCTCCCTGCTCGGAATCCTCCTGGAGCCAACCAACAGGTCTCAATTGTCCTGCAGAAGAATCTTTGCAGTTGGGAGCTTCTCACAACTCCCATCGTGGAAAAACCCCCATATCCTCGTTATCCACCCCCCCTTGAAGAAGGGGCCATCAGGGACAGAATGTCCAACCTGAGCGATCATCTGATCCTTGCCCTACTGCAGATGCATGATATCTCGATTCAGGTCTGTAGATTGTGCCTGCCATATCCTCACCCAGAAACCTAGGCTAGCTTGGTTCTCAGAATTCCGTCCTCACACTACTGGCCCACAAGCCCTCCAATTTGGCAATCCAGAACTACAATGCAGCACTCTGCCTGCCTTCCAGAAGAAAAACATTGCCCTCTGGGGCTACACAGAAACCACAAATGAGGATTAATGGGGCACGCCATTCGGCTGTACCCCAAATATATAGTCTGACACGGGCACTAATGCCCTTTCTGACACAGCCTGAGCCTGGACCTCCTGGCCCCACCCAGACAGCTGGCCGCACACTGAGCACATCGGACCCGCCATGGCCTTAGGTCGTTATCTCTTCTCAATCTCGGTTTTCAGGCTTCAGAACCTAGACCTTATCTACAATCAAGGCCCGGGTTTGAAAATGATGCAGAAATCAGAACTCTTTCCCCATGGCAAGTAACCTTGTGGTTGGCATGTTGTCCAAGGTTCAGTGTACTTGAAATCAGTGTGGCCCATGAGGCCCCGCCCATGCTATGGGCCAAATTGGGTCACAAACACACATTGTGACCCTCAGTCTGAGCCCATTCCTCAGGTAAGGCATCTCAGTGGCTGGATGGAGAGACAGCATTTTGGGCTTGCCATGCCCCTTGGCCTCAATTTTTAACCATAGTTCGGGTTGTCCCTTCTCTCTTCCTAAGGGCTCTGCTTTGGAATTTCTCTTTTGGTGGGACACCTGAGGTAACAAACCTGAAAGGAGTCCTCCCGTCCCACAGATTGACAAAAACCAATTGGGATCGGCCAAGTGCACAGATAGCAAGATTTGTCCATGGCCCATGAGGCCTCCCCAACATTCCACCACGGCCATCGCTGATAAAAAATCCAGAGACAAAAGCCTGAGCATGCCCCTCAGACTCGCGCATTCTTCTATCCTGAAGAGTTCTTCAGATAAGAACCTACACGGCACTCGAATGCACCCAAAATATATAGTCAAACCTGGGCACTAATGCACTGTCTGACAACCTGAGCCCGGACCTCGTGACCAACACCCAGACATCTGACCGCACACTGAGCACATCAGACCCGCCATGGCCTTAGGTCAACATCTCTTCCCTACCACAATTTTCAGGCTTCAGAACCTAGACCTTATCTCCAATCACTGCCCAGGGGTGACTGTGATGCAGAAATCAGAACTCTTCCTTACCCATGGCAAGAAACCTTCTGGTGGACATGTTGTCCAACGTTCATTGTAGGATAAACCAGCATTCACCCTGAGGCCCCCGCCCATTCTTGAGTGCGACGAGGGCATAAACACGCATTGTGACCCTCCGCGTGAGTCCTGTCCTCTAGTACGTCCTCTCAGTGGCTGGACCATTAGATGTCATAATGGGCTTGACATGTCCCTAGGCCCCAATTTTCAACCATATTTCTGGTTGTCCAGTCGCCCTCCCAGGTCTCAACTCTGGAATCCCACATTTGGTGGGAAACCTGAGGTTGAAAAACAAAACAAAACAAATCAACAACAACAGAGCAACGGACTTCTTTCATCCCACAAAATGACCCCAAACTCTTTGGACGGGGCCAAACCCCCAGAGAGTAAGACTCGTCCATTTCCCATGAAGTCACCCGAAAATTTCACGACCATGAGTGACACGATATCCAGAGATAAAAACTTGAGCAGAGCCACCCACTCGCCCTTTTTTTATATCCCGAAGAGTTCTCCTCATGGTCTGTAGATCAGTCGTGCCATACCTATGACCCGAACCATAAGCCGAGTTTGTGTTTTCAGACAACTATCCAAACAGCCCTGGCCTGAACACCCTACAGGCTCAGGCCCTTGGAGCCAAACCTGACGACTGAGATTGCCCTCTCCAAGGGAATTGTATCTGCCAATTCCAATGGCCACAAACCCCCTAGAGTATAAACCTCCATAGTCCCTGAGGCTATCCCAATATTTGTGGCTTCCTAGGACAAATGGGGCAATCTGGGCCCATCTGAGCACCTACCGGCACTCAGACCCGTAGACTGATATGCCGAGAGGTAAAAAGGAACGAACAGGCCCCTAGGCAAAACTATCGGATCCATTGCTTTGGTTTCCAGGCATCTCTCCTCAGAGGCCTGGATTTCAATAACAGCATATGGCTGTTTCTTGACTCACCCATCAGAACAAATCTCATCTATACATGGGAAACTTGCACGATGGAGCTGTGTGAAAGCCTCTCTTTAGGAGAACCCGTCAGGGCCCCAGTGCCACCGCTTCATGCCAAGGTCTCCATAGACACAAAATCATATTAGGACACATCCACGGGAGAGTCCATTTGAACTCAGCCTCCTCGTTGCTCCCCCAGATACAGCAGATCTAACCTGTCTTGTTGCTTGGAGACATATGGAATGCGAGGTGGGCTACCCATCCTTCCATCCTTAGAACCCTGCTTGGAATCATTAGCCTGGAGCCAACCAACAGGTCTCAATTGTCCTGCAGAAGAATCTTTGAATTTGGGAGCTTCTCACAACTCCCATCATGAGAAAACACCCATGGCCTCGTGATCCCCCCCCCCTTCATAAAGTGGCCCTCAGGGACATAAGGTCCAACCTGAGCGATCGTCTGATCCTCACCATGATTTCAGATGCACGAGATATCGGTTCAGATCTGTAGATTGTGCCTGCCATGTCCTCACCCAGAAACCTAAGCCTAGCTTGTGTCCTCAGACTTCCATCCTCAGACTAATGGCCCACAAGCCCTCCAGTTTGGCAATCCAGAATTACAATGCAGCACTCTGCCTGCCCTCCAAAAGAAAAACATTGCCTTCTGGGGCTACCCAGAAACCCCCAAATGAAGATCAACCTGCACGCCACTTGGCTGTACCCAAAATATATAGGCTGACCTGGGCAATAATGCCCTTGCTGACAGAGGCTGAATCTGGACCTCCTGGCCCCACCAATACAGCTGGCCGCTCACTGAGCACATCGGAACAGCCATTGCCTTAGGTCGTTATCTCTTCCCAGCCTCGGTTTTCAGGATTTACAACCTAGACCTTATCTCCAATCACTGCCCATGTTAGAAAATGATGCAGAAATCAGAACTCTTTCCCCATGGCAAGAAACCTTGTGGTAGGCTTGTTGTATAATGTTCAGTGTAGTGGATACCAGTGTGTCCAATGAGGCCCTGCCATTGCTCGTGGGCCACATAGGTGGCAAACACACATTTTGACCCTCAGCCTTAGCCCAGTCCTCAGGTAAGGCCTCTCAGTGGCTGGATGAAGAGACAGCATATTGGGCTTGCCATGCCCCTAGATCCCAATTTTTAACAATAGTTCGGGTTGTCCCTTCACTCTTCCCCAGGGCTCTGCTTTGGAACTCCTCTTTTGGTGGGACACCTGAGGTAACAACCCTGAAAGGAGTACTCCATCCAACAGATTGACGAAAAACAATTGGGATTGGGCCAAATCCACAGAGAGCAAGAATCGTCCATGGCCCATGAGCCTCCTCGACATTCCACGGCCATTGCTGAAACAAACTCCAGAAACAAAAGCCTGAGCAAGCGCCTCAAATTCGCACTATCTTCATATGCCTGAAGATGTCTTCTCATGGTTTGTAGATCGGGCCTGCCATACCTACGTACCCAAACATAAGCTGAGTTTGTGTGTTTTCAGACTTCTGTCCTCAAAGTCCTGGGCCACACACCATCCAGGCTGGGGACCCTGGGGACACCATTAGGACTGTGCCACCCACCATGGGAATTCTGGACATTCCATTGTCCCCTCCACGGCCTCTAGATTCGGCCCCTTCATGAAGGGGCCATCATGAACAGAAAATCCAAGCTGAGGCCAAACGTCTGATCAAATTCAGATGCATGAGATATTTTCCAAATTAGGAGATAATTTCCTAAATTAGATATCTCCAATTAGTGAGAACCCTACAAAGTCCCTGAGGCCATCCCAATATTATAGGTCGCTCGGGACAAAAAAGGTCAGTCTGTCACCAGCTGAGCATCTACCTCCACTCATAACCTAGATGGATGTCCCCAGAGAAGAAGATTGAACCAGACAGGACCCTAGGCCAAAATCGGATCCATTACCTTGGTTTACAGGCATGTCTCCTCAAAACCCTGGATTCCAATACAAGCATTGGGGTGTTCCTGAAGCACCCATCAGAACAAACCTCGTCTTCACAAGGAAACTTGTACATGGGAGCTATGTCAAAAGCTTAGGAGAATACTTCAGGGTCCCGGTGCCACCGCCCCATTCCAAGGCACTCATTGACACAAACACACATTAGACCCATCCTCAGGAAAGTCCATTTCAACTCAGCCACCCCGGTTGCTCCCGCAGAGCCATCAGATCTAAACTGTCTTGTCGCTAGGAGACAATTGGAATGCGAGGCGGGCTTCCCAGGCATCCATCCTCGAACGTTGGTCTGGACTCATCCATATGTGATGTCCTGGAGCTGTCCAACAGGTCTCAATTGTCCCGCAGAAGGTTTCCTAGGAGGGGGCCTTCCACCACTCCAACGTGGGAAAACCTCCACGGCCTCTAGATTCGGCTCACTTCATGAAGGGGCCGTCATGAACAGAAAATCCAAGCTGAGCCAACGTCTGATCCTCGCTCTGACTTCAGATGCATGAGATATTCCTTCAGATCTTCACGAGGTACATGCCGTGCCCTCGCCCTGAATCCCAAGTCTAGCTTGTGTTCTCAGACTTCCGTCCTCACACTCTTGGCCCCGAAGCCCACAAGTTTGGCAATTCCAGACCATCATTGCAGCATTCTGCCTGCCCTCTAGAAACAAAATATTGCCCATTCAGCTGCCCGGGCACATTAAATGAGAATAAACCTACATGGCACTCGAATATACCCAAATTATATAGTCTAACCTGGGCAGTAATGCACTGTCTGACACACCCTGAGCCGGGACCTCCTGAGCAACACCCAGACAGCTGACGCACTTTGAGCCCATAAGACCCACCGTGGCCTTAGGTCATCATCTCTTCCCTACCTCAGTTTTCAGGCTTCAGAACCTAGACCTTATCTCCAATCACTGCCCAGGGGTGACTGTGATGCAGAAATCAGAACTCTTCCTTACCCATGGCAAGAAACCTTATGGTTGGCATGTTGTCCAACGTTCAGTGCAGGGGAAACAAGCATTCACCCTGAGACCCCGCCCATTCTTGAGTGCGATGAGGGCATAAACACGCATTGTGACCCTCAGCGTGAGTCCTGTCCTCTAGTACGTCCTCTCTGTGGCTAGACCATTAGATGCCATACTGGCTTGACATGTCCCTAGGCCCCAAATTTAAACCAGATGTCTGGTTGTCCAATCGCCCCTCCCGAGCGCTCGACTCTGGAATCCCTCATTTTGTGGGACAACTGAGTTAGAAAAACAAAACAAAGCAAAACAAAACAACAAGAACAACAACAAAAACGGACTTCTTCCATCCCACAGAATGACCCCAAACTCTTTGGACGGAGCCAAAACCCCAGAGAGTAGGACTCGTCCATTTCCCATGAAGTCAGCCGGATATTTCATGACCATGAATGGCACGATATCCAGAGATAAAAACTTGAGCAAGAGCCTCACACTCGCCCTTTTTTCATATCCCGAAGAGTTCTCCTCATGGTCTGTAGATCATTCCTGCCATACCTATGACCCGAAACATAATCCGAGTTTGTGTTTTCAGACAACTGTCCAAACAGCCCAGGCCTACACACCCAACAGGCTCAAACCCCTGGAGCCAACCTGAGGACTATACTTGCCCTCTCCAAGGGAATTCTGTGTGCCCATTCCAATAGCCACAACCCTACTAATAGGATAAACCTCCAATGTTCCTGAGGCCATCCCAATAGTGGTGGCTTCCCAGGACAAACAGGAGCAATCTGAGCCCATCTGAGAACCTACCTGCACTCAGACTCGTAGACTGATATCCCCAGAGGTAAAAAGGAACGAACAGGCCCCTAGGCCCTAATAGGATCCATTGCTTTGGTTTCCAGGCATCTTCCTCAGAGGCCTGGATTTCAGTACCAGCATATGTTTGTTTCTTGACTCACCCATCAGAACAAAACTCATCTACACATGGGAAACTTGCACGTGGGAGGTGTGTCATGCCTCTTTTAGGAGATCCCTTCAAGGCCCCAGTGCCACCGCTTCATTCCAAGGTCTCCATAGACACAAAATCATATTAGGACACTTGCACGGGAGAGTCCAATTCAACTCAGCATATTCGGTTGCTCGCCGAGATCCAGCAGATCTAACTTGTCTTGTTGCTAGGAGACAATTGGAATGCGAGGTGGCCTACCCCGCCATCCATCCTTAGAACCCTGCTCAGAATCATTGGCCTGGAGCCAACCAACAGGTCTTAATTTTCCTGCAGAAGAATCTTTGCAGTTGGGAGCTTCTCACAACTCCCATCGTGAGAAACCCCCTGGCCTCGTGATAACCCCCCCCCCTTCATGAAGGGGCCATCAGGTACCTAAGGTCCAACCTGAGAAATAGTCTGATCCTCACCCTGACTTCAGATGCACGAGATCTCGATTCAGGTCTGTATATAGTGCTTGCCATGTCCTCACCCAGAAACCTAAGCCTAGCTTGTGTCTTCAGACTTCTGTACACAGACTACTTGCTCACAAGCCCTCCAGTTTGGCAATCCAGAACTACAATTCAGCACTCTACCTGCCCTGCAGAAGTAATACATTGCCCTTTGGGGCTACCCAGAAACCCCAAATGAAGTTCAACCTGCACGCCTCTTGGCTGTACCCAAAATATATAGGCTGACCTTGGCAATAATGCCCTTTCTGACAGAGCCAGAGCCTGGACCTCCTGGCCCCAACCAAACAGCTTGCCGCTCACTGAGCACATAGGACCAGCCATTGCCTTAGGTTGTTATCTCTTCCCAACCTCGGTTTTCAGGATTCAGATCCTAGACCTTATCTCCAATCACTGCCCAGGTTTGGAAATGATGCAGAAATCAGAACTCCTTCCCGATGGAAAGAACCTTGTGGTTGGCTTGTTGTCCAACATTCAGTGTAGTGGAAACCTGTTTGTCCTATGAGGCCCCGCCATTGCTCGCGGGCCACATAGGTGGCAAACTCACATTGTGACCCTCAGCCTTAGCCCAGTCCTCAGGTAAGGCCTCTCAGTGGCTGGATGAAGAGACAGCATATTGGGCTTGCCATGCACATAGGCCCCAATTTTTAACCATATTTCGGGTTGTCCCTTCACTCTTCCCCAGGGCTCAGCTTTGGAATTCCTCTTTTGGTGGGACACCTGATGTAACAACCCTGAAAGGAGTACTACATCCAACAGATTGACGAAAAACTATTGGGATCGGCCCAAATGCACAGAGAGGAAGATTTTTCCATGGCCAATGAGGCCTCCTCGACATTCCACGGCCATCGCTGAAACCAAATCCAGAGACAAAAGTCTGAGCAAGCGCCTCAGACTCGCACTTTCTTCATATCCTGAAGATGTCTTTCTCATGGTTTGTAGATAGATCGGGCCTGCCATACCTACGTCCCCAAAACATAAGCTGAGTTTGTGGTTTTCAGACTTCTGTCCTCAAAGTCCTGGGCCCACACACCATCCAGGCTGGGGACCCTGGAGCCACACATTAGGACTGTGCCATCTACCCAAATCCATGGGGTAATTCTGCCCATTCCATTGTCCAAAATCGTACAAATAGGAGAGAACCTCCAAAGTCCCTGAGGGCCATCCCAATATGTATGTAGGTCGCCCCGGGACCAAAAAAGGTCAGTCTTGACACTTCAGCGTGAGCATCTAATACTCCACTCATACCCTAGATGGATGTCCCCAGAGAAGAAGATTGAACCAGAACAGGACCCTAGGCCAAAAATCGGATCCATTGCTTTGGGTTTACAGGCATGTCTCCTCAAAACCCTGGATTCCAATACCAGCAGACTATGGGGTTTCCTGAGGCAACCCCTCAGAAGAAACCTCGTCTCCCACAAGGAAACTTGTGGCATGGAGTAAAATGTCAAAAGCTTAGGAGAATTACTTCAGGCGTCCCGGTGCCACCGCCCCCATTCCAAGGGCCCTCATGTGGACACAAACACACATTATGGATCCATCCTCAGGTAAGAGTCACATTTAAAATCAGCCACCCCCGGTTGCTCCCGAAAGAGCCATTCAGATCTAAAATCTCTTGTAGCTAGGAGACAATTGGATGCGAGGCAGGCTCCCGGCATCCATCCTCGAAACTTGGTACGGGACTCATCCGATGGGATGTCCTGGAGCGTCAACCAGGTTCTCAATTGTCCCGCAGATAGGAATCCTTTGGAGGGGGAATCCCACCAATCCAACGCAGGGAACCTCCCACGCTCTAGAGTTGAATCCGCTCCCTTCATGAAGGGGGCCTGTCAGGACAGCAAAAATCCAAGCGAAGGCAGTTCTGATCCTCGCTCTGAA